>NW_020273087.1:506752-539764 GCF_003268045.1 Sipha flava
TTTCGTACGTCTGTGACAACAAAAAAATTCGACTGATATCTGAAGTTCTTCGAATTAATACCGTCTACGTACACATAACGTTTAATCGCCGTTCGTTAAAAGAATATTTCGTATCAAGACCTCTGCGCGTCCTGGGAGAATAACGATGCAACGTAATCGTCGCCACCGTCGTCGAATACGCGTTACCAAATAGTAATAACTATAATAACCCTTTTTTTTTTCTTCGTTCAATTCTCGCGGTTTCACAAATGTTAACTGCCGCGGCGTTTTCATCTATGGCGCACCCGACGGATTCGGAAAAATCGTAGCACTCAAAACGTTCGGATCGCGTCCCTGTTCGCACGGCTTTGACGAATATTATAATCGTCGAACGGTGTGCAGGACGCGTACAAAACGCCGTGGACGTCGAGCAGTTCAAAGCGAAAAAATGCATTTGTCCTCGGGAAAAAAAAAACCCTATGCGCCATGATCGTTAAATTGATTGGTGACAAAAGTTTACACGGATTCCTCTCGTCCGCGAAACGGTTATTTATATCATTTCGTCTCTACGCACTCGACCTAAACCACCCTCCCGCCGCGGATGCACTCGCCGCAGTCAGGCGACCCTTCGTCACCGCTCTTTGTGCAAGGGGCATTATTTCCATAGCGTGATGGTCTTTGATTCATAACTGCTTCCTTTTTCGTCCGATCGCCCCATAAGACGAGGGTCTACACCGCCGTTCCTTTCCGCTCCATCGGATCCGCTATACAATATCGGTAAGTCGTCCGCCCACACGCATATACACTGGATCCGACGAAAACGTCATCATCGTATCTTCGGATAAGTCCTTGCGTAACCGACGGAACGGTTTCGATCTCCCTTTGTGACAAGAGACGCGCATTGACCGCCGTCTCTCGGACAAATAACTTGACTTAATACAACGCAAGTAGTTATTTCCACTAGGGTTAGGTATACATACCCTTCGTTACGACGATTTATTAGAAACGAACGTTAAACGTATGAACCGAAATACCTACGTAATATGTTCGTTATACGTCTTCCGCGGTCGGATCATAATGACTCCGAGTAGGATACCAAGATAAACATGCCTGCGGTTTTAGCTCGACAAATATAATCAGACGTGTGTGCGTCCGTATAGAATAATATTGTACGCGAATAATTAATGAAACGCAAAAAAGAATGTGTATCAGATTTTCGGACTCGCATTGATTATTAATTAAAACCAGCAACATCCGTCATTAAGACAACACATTTCCCTAGAATAGTATTTGTTGTCGCTCGTGTTCAACCTTTACTTGGATGATAAATAATACCATACTTAAAGGAATCATATTATTTTTTTAGTAAGTTATGAATGTTAATTCATTTTTTTAATTTCATTAGATTTATGGCCGGTATACTAAGAGTATGTCACGTAGTAAAATGAATCGTATACTTTGTGAAACGTAATTTTCATATCATGCATAATAATAACGTATTATGTATTTGCATGCATCTCTCGGTGCATAATTGTAACGAAAAACGGACCAACTTTCAACAATTCGATACGATAATCATATTGACATTTCGCAATACTATATATACACAGGACGCATATACTATTTAAAGGTTTCCGGTAACCGGAGTTCAAAAGTCGTTTAAACTTCGATGGCCTGACAAAACCTGATTTACCAAAGAGATAAAAAAAAAAAAAACCGTTATTTTCGCTAGAACAGTCGTACATACATTGAACATTGTTCAAATAAACTCGGCTGTTTCAATACAAATATAAGCGCCGTCATCTTGTCGACCGGTTGATTTTGTCTTTTATACACTTTTATTACGGTTCCATCTGGTTCAACTTTTCTATCAAAACTTCAAGTTTTATTCGAACAAGGAAATTTCAATGAAACTGTATTATAAGCTTTTAATCTGATTAGAATTTTAGTGGGGTCAACAACAATCGTCATTCGATATAATATCGATTTTGATTGAAGTTTAAACTAAAGTTTATTTATTGCACCTCGAATAACAGGTCCTCATTTAGTAAAAGTATTTATTTTATAGTTTGTTTCAAAATAAAATTAAAATAAAAATAAATTACTATGTGTGTTCATGTAATTAATTACGACAAATTATATTTTAATTTTACGTTGTACTATTATTATTATTATTTTTGCTTCAGTTACTTAACATACATCGTTTAGATCGTACACTATTCTCTTTAGTGTTGTACATTTATATCAGTCAATTATTACGCCAAAAGAAACTTTTGTTCTTGAGTGGCACCGTGAGGCATGCATCGCGAAAACAATCGTTTACCGCCGTTCGTTTCCCGTACGTTCTGGAGACTCTTACATTTTAAACGCGTTTATACCACCCGTGCAAAAGCGCTCTTACAGCTAAAGTGGTGGAAAAAAAATAAAAATGAAAATGCCATTCACTTCAGGACCGAGACAGCGTGTGGTGTACGAAAACCGTTGCCGTTTGTCGTGCATAGGAATTAAAATACGGTCACGTGCTGCATTGCGTTCCAAGCGGGTGGCGGGTGCATTGAAGGACTGCATATTCGAGTGCGAGTGCTGCAAATAAGAGGACAGGAGAAGGACAGAAGAAGAATCGAGGAGGAGGAGCGGCCAACGAACGCGTATGAAAAACTTCTCCGGCGGACGCGCGGCATTTAAGTGCGTGCACTCGAAAGCAATAATAATCAGCCCTCCGGTATGCGCACGTACAGGGTAGGTGAAAAAAGGGGCGTAGATTGTACGGTGACGTTTTCGGTGAAACGAATAATAATAATAAAAAGAAAAATGTATAAAATTCTTTCTTTTTTTTTTTCTTCTTCTTATTAATAATAATAAGGCGCGAAGATATTCTCGCGGTTCGGTGAGCGTAGACGAAGAAATCCATTGTTGTTGCGCCTCGCAGGATAATGCGGACGTGATGTGTGGTGGCGCCCCGGGGACAGGGCAGGATCGCGAGACGCAACGGTACGCGCAGTTTGCGGTGTAATTTAAACTCCGGTGGCTTTGCCCTTTTCGATGTTTTCCCGCTCATATATGTGACTGCGGCACAATGGAAAGAGAGAAAACTGCAAAAGCCCTCGTCGCGTGTCCTTTTATATTATTATTTTCCCCGAGACTATGTGCTCGTGACGTATTTATTACCACGGTTTGCGTTGCGAAAAGTGGAGGGGGTGGCAGGGATACTTCCGAGAAATATGCAAGTTATTTTATTATTATTATTATTTATAACGACTACATTATTCGATCCGGATTCTTTCCGTGTACGCGAAAACACCTTATGTTGGTCGTAGTGTGCCCCGCACGTATATATTTGTATAGCAATACACACACTCGTCGCCGCGATTGAAACCGTTCGCGGAGGAAACCGCTATAGGATTGTATGCCTTCACGTAGTCGGTTCCGTCGGGTTGTTTTGCGCCTTCCGGGCTGTGAAGGTCTGAGGATGATTTCGCACGCGGCTGTCTTCTGTACGGACTTTTAAGGACGCGCGAACGAACGAACAAACGCGGGACGATCCCGGCTCGTGACGAAACAAACGACCGCTCTGTACATATATTTTATATCGTATAATTTGCCGACATGGATTTTTTTCTAAAAAAAAAAAAAAAAAAAACCAGCAATATTTTATATCCACCGCTTACGCGGTATAGCGCGCACGAATATTCTTTCTAATAACAATATATTAAAACCGTTTCCGATCTCGGAGATAAGGTCCGGTGCGAGGCGATCGGGGAAAAATATATCGTATCGAAACGCTAGCAAACGTTATAATATCATGTCCGGCCGCTGATAATATATAAAAATACCGACCGATCGGGGTTGGTCGCAGCGCGTTGCTTCTTCCGCTATTTGTTCAGCTTCAAGCCGGTAAAACAGCTTTTATGTTCACCGATGGTATATAGATTTTCTAATTCCATGCAAATCTAAACGATATTAACAACGATTTTATAGTTACGAATTCTGTGTGAGATCAGCGAAAACACCTTTCCTGGAGTAGACTCCTCGACAGGTTTGCACCAAAAGTTTACGCTGATCATGATTATATTATACAACATTTTAAACTAATAATGATTATACGTATATATTTACTAAAACGTGGAAGCGTAATGCTAAGCCCATACCTGTTCAAAACTCATTTAAAGTTCAAGGAACACCAAATTCTAAAATTTTCACCATTATTATTGATCTTATTTTTACTCCTTTCAATGTTTAAAACATCAAATGACTACATAAATATATTTGTATTGTTAACAATTATATTATACTACCATATCGACCTCCACTAAACGGAATCGTTTTTCGAACGCTATGAACAATTATTATCCATCGGCAAACTCATGAAAATGCATACGGACAAAACGTAAAAGGACATACAGCTGAAATCAGTATCTGAATGTGTTTTTCGAGGTCTTCTCCTAACAGCGTTTTCCCATTACAAACAATTACTGATTTGAAAAAGCCGAACAAGAAGTGGGCCGGCCAGTTTTTTGGACAAGTCACAGGGAACCGTATCAATGCGCGAGCGGTTTACGGTGTACCGTCATGTAGTCGCGGTAATTTAGTCGCGCGACAGTTCAACGCGATCATTTGGACGCACGACAATTGGTCGCGCGTCATTTCGTCGTATAAATGTATATTTTGAAGGTTCTGTCACTGAACTAACTATCGTACAAAGTCCCCCGCCTCATAATATTATCATTTAAATATTTTCCACATCTCTTACCCTGTTTGCTTATTGTACGTATGGTTAAATTTTCAAGATTTAAATATTTCGGATTGAAAATAATATAATTCTGTCTTCATGTATGCCAATGTCGAACAATACGAAACGTTCGTCATCTAAATGTTGCACATGATATAAGAAAAATCAAAAACATACATACATATGCGACTAAATGTAGCGTGCGTCGATGTTGCACGCGACGAAATGACGTGTACTCGCGAATTACGCTACAACAGGACGCGTCCGTAAAAAACGTCGGCCGAAACGACTCGTTGTAAATGTTATTAGAGCAATAAACTGCTGGCAACTGGGTTAGGCTACGGAGTCGAAAACAAAATAATTGCGTACGCCGAAAACGGTGTCGTCGTGGCGACCGAGGAGGAGAAATGTTAATTTAATCTCAAAACAAAAAGTGGAGATGATGTTGCTCCGTAGTTTCAGCGAAACGCGCGTAGCACACGGCATTTGCATAACGAATTCCGCGCTTACAGCGGGTAAACGCACATTTTCAGCACGTGCAATGTATACGGCGTGTCGTCCGGACGCAGACGTTTCTCACTGGTTTCGGTACGAATTTTAATAATAAAACGACGCCCGTGAAAAGTTCGACCTGAGATGCGACCGGCTTGAGTGATGAATTCACGGTAAACACTTCCCGCCCGCGGCGGTGAATTGACGGACGGGGCAGGGAAGGCGGATAGTTGCGGACGCGAAATGAATTACTTCCAACTGCATTCGGATGCAGTCGGTGACGGCGATACGTTAAAAACGTTAAACACTGTTGTAAAATATACACGCGATGGCGATGCATTCGGACGCGATCGGCACGACGGGCTTATAAAATGTTCATAATTAGAGTTGGGATCGTGGACGTGGTTTTTTTTTTTCTTTTTCTTTATTAGTCTACAATTAAACTACGTCGGCTACAGACTCTATCTGTACTACATTGAATACGATTTTGTTTTTGTTTTTTTTTTTTTTTTTTGCGCTTTAACGTTAATTTCAGTCTTTTTCACTTTTACGTTGATTATTTTTTTTAAAATTTAAAGCTTAAGTTCTAAGTCTTTCTTCGTTATTTTTTGTCTAACGTAAAATCGACAAGCGCCTAGATAGATGTCAACATTAAATTCTAAAATATTTTTTCGTATAATTGCGTAATGAACGTATGAACCACAGAACACGCGGTTAATTACGTCGCCTTGCCGGACGATGGCTAATGAGAGCGAAACCGAACACGCCTGTCCACATATGATCTATCTTTCGTCCGTTAGACGATTATGCGAATTGTCGTATTTTTTTTTTTTCAAACCGTTTTCCCGCGTTTAATTTCGTAACACTTTCCTAGGATATCATTTGCATTGTTCAATTATTGTGTTAAATCTCAGCCTTGAATCTTACGGTACCAAGCTCGGCCCAAATGGAGACGGCATGCCCTGATTACACATTCCATATTGCCGTACTTTTTTTCATGTAGAAATTTACATACCAGTGTATTTTTTTCGTGTCGAGACTTACATATGTAAAAGTTTGCGTGTTATGCCCCGTTTGAGAACTTACCATCTCTCGTTATCTGTTCGTTTCATCAAAATACACTGAATATTACGTGGGCGTTTAGTAAACACGTCGATACCTTACGCATTTATGTAGTAAGCCAATGCGAATCGTCGGCAAAAATAAAAATAATTCGACTTTTTCTCCCTTTTCTCCCCGTTAAATAATACATAGGTCGGGCGACTTACGGGATGTTTAGAATTCATAGACTACATCCGAATCGTTGATGGCAGCATCTTCTAAATAATATATGCACGGTGGACATTATTTTCTCGAAATTAATTAAAATTTAATCGCACGGTGTATGATGCGCGTCAACGTGAAATACCTTCCATTTTCCTCGCTATCGCGATATTATTATTGATAAACAACACTAAAACGTGAACACCTCTATGTACTAGGTACCTCTACGTGACGCAGATGGATTAGTGGGCTGTAAAAATTCGCTTAGAAAATATAAAAATACTGTTGGTCGTCCTCTTCTGCCACCGGCCACGGTAAACTGCGACCCTTATACGAAAAATGTTGTACGCGCACAGTGAATAAAACAATAATTTACGATTCCCGTGGGAGCGCACGTACCTCTTATAAGCCCTTCGGAACTGCTTCGGATTTCGTTGTAACAGTGTTTCGGTATCCCCACGGAACGAAATGATCGCGGACAACAAAACGAGATCAACGGAATCAAAACCCAACCAACATTTCTCCGACACCATAAAATATTCTCAAAACCATTTCTGATACCAACACATCGGACACGGTAGTTTGAAAATTCAAATAAAAGTGAAAATCCGGTTTCCGTAACGTTTTTCACCAGATTTCAAAACTGGAGATCGCTGCACTGACTAAAATCATCATTTTAAAAATCCCCCCCCCTCCGGAGAAAAAACATCTTGTTACAACGTTGAAAATTACTGTACACGAACTGTTTCGATTTATAATATATTCTCTCTTTCGAATTTTGTTCATGTCGACGAGAATCAATCCATGGGACAATTGATATCCATCCAACGACGTCTAACAAAATCATGTCGGTAAACGTTTCGAAATAAACATTGCACTAAACACTTGGAAAAAATTATAATAAATTATGAAAAGTAAAGAATATTGCGCGCCGGTACAATACCGTTTTTTGATCACAACCGTTTGACAGTGGTTGAGTGTTCCGTTGGCACTAGTTTAAAAAAAAAATTGACATAATTATGGATATGTATACATGTAAGGAGGTGTATATATTAATGGTACCGGTAGTACCGACGAAAAGCGTAATGAATTCGCATATTTTTGTTCCGCGAAAAAAGTATGAAGACTGACACGTTTACGATCGGATTCGAAGAGCGATCATTTTTTTAGGTCCGTAAACCTAATAACGAAAAATGCCCTCGAACGTTGTATACAATATTTAAACCGTAACACGGTGACAGAAATCGGATTTCCTTTCTTCTGTTTTCACGCGAATATTTATATATATTCACAACAATCCAATTTACTCCGAAATTCGTATAAGTCCGAGGGCTTACGTTGGTGATTTCTAAAAGGAGCAAAGGAAGATTAGTAAGATTTATGATTTTATTTTATTTTAAGAAAACGAAAACAGTTTTTCAGTTATGAAACACATTGTATGGGAGTTCAAGCGCGTATTGGCCCACCAGGATACCGGAAAAATCCCGGTAGGCTCTCTCAAAAATTATAAGACCTGGGTCCCTTACCAAATAGGTACCGTACCTGAAGTTTCAGTTAAATTCAGTAATTTTATTATTTTTAACAATTATAATACAATACTGATGGACAGTCGGCTTCTTAATTTAATACCTAATGGGAAATAAGTAAATCACGCAATTTTTCCAATAATTTAATTGATCTGCTTTTGGTAAATATGTTTGTTACCATTATTTCGATCATTAAAATCGTTAGATAATTCCATTTGATTATTCCCATCACTAGTTGTAACATCAATAGCAGATACGGTAAGTAATATTGCTTAAGTTCGGCCGATTAAACGACCGCTATCAACTCGGGAATACAGTAAATTTAAATACATATATACTATTTTGTTTTTTTTCACTAACCTGCTTAATGCATTAACCGTTTATATAACTAAAAAAACAATCTATCTGACGTTACATCTGTGGATCATAAATCCAGATACCTTAGTAAATTTTCCTTCTTCATTAGTTTCACAAAACATGAACTCTGATATTCAATCCACAGTAAGGTCTTCATTTAAGTGTTGTTTACGTGATGTTTCACCGTTAATAATAGATTCTAAAATAATAATGTTTTCTACAAATCAATTATTTTCAATATTTAGAATTACAATACATTATGTGAATGTTTCATATTAAGTGAAACTGAACACATTAATTTTTGCTTGATGAAATTCATTAGAATTCAAAACAAAAACATTGAACTAAACATTTGCAAGCTATATTGTATTACTGACGTATTTGATTTAATGCATCCAATTAAATTCATGATAATTAATAATAATTAATCGAACAATTATTCTTACTCGACTTATCTGTAATTACAATGTTTTGCGGTTTGTTTTTTCTCTCTTATTTTGTCACGACAAATCCATTTAAAATTATCGAAAACGTTACTGTCTTTCACCATTTTCATATCATGGCCCCTCGGGCATTTACGTGGGACAGGAAGTACTTGAAATTCTATTAATTTATTTATTAAAACGAGTCCATTATCCACGGAACTCCACTCTTTCAAATCAAATAAATTTACAACCATCGCAAAAATCTTACTGCTCACAAGGTAAGTTATTTCGCCAATACTCAAAACATACTTAGTTATTACGATAAAACAGTAGATAAAGAACGAGTTTATCATAATAACTAAGTATGTTTCAAGCGTGGCCAGCGTAGCAACAAGTGCGAAACACGCGTAATCACTGCAACTTTGAACTTTCATAACTTTTGAACGGTAAGTTTTCGCAATATTGATGGAGACCGAGGTTCACCTGAGGTGGTTTTACACAACAAATCGAACAAATCGAGGGATATTTTCAATTTTTAGAACGGAGCGACGGCGCCGAGGAGCGTAACGATGAGTGCCGAAACGCGTAATCACTGCAACTTTGAACTTTCATAACTTTTGAACGATAAGTTTGCGGGAATTTTTTCAAACAGTTTTGAGTTCAACATAAAAAACCACGTATTTTGGAAAAAAAATTGAAAAAAAAAAGGTGTCCGGTAAAGTAGATTTATACCTAAAATAGATTTGATTGAAATTATAATACTTGAATTATTACAAAAGCAATATAAATAAAATTTCCGCATTTATTACAAGCCGGTTTTTTTGTTAGTTCATCTTCACTCTCAGTATCATTAGTTGATTCAGTTTGATTATTTGTACTATTTTTTAATTTAAATCACTAAAAGATAAATTTGGTAGAACATTTTTAAATTGAGAAGCAAATTGTTTTAGCTCCAAACATATTACTTGTCTATCTACTCCTGCCAATTCACAAATAGTTTTTAATGAATCACTATGTTTCATTGACTCAATGTTGGAAAATGATTTTGGGTCTAACCAATTGCAGTCTCTAAGAAAATTTTCATTTCTTTTTTCAATACTATTAAGTATGGAGTACAAAATATTAAAAGAATTTAGTTTGAATTTTTCAAATGAATTAACACTTCTGGTTTCATCTTGACAACATTCACCGGGCAATCTATTTTTTTTTTGATGGAAATCATCTTCAATATCAACTAAGTTTTCATTAAGGTAGCGATTGTTAACTGTCTCTGCAAAATGTTTGCATTTTTTCAACAAAAACAATATATAATTATTATTTATTTTTTCATGGTGTCTATCATTTTCCAAGCTTGTAAATAATTAATGGATTTGGATTGCAAATATTTTTAAACAGGGCTGGTGATAGTATAAATATCAATCAATAAAGTTGTCACACAAATCATTTCAAACTTTAACCAATTATTAATAAGAGATCTTACCGTATAATTTTTTTTTATAAAAAATAATAATTATAGTAATAAATAATAATAAAGCCAGCCAGTAACCACTGAATAGTGGCCACGGCTATATAGATCTTTAATCGTGTTAGTGAATACTGAGAATAGCAACAAGGCATCAGTAATCACTTATTAGTTATTGGTAACTACGTACGGTTAAATAAAATAAATATACCGATTTATATGGAATGGTTTTGGAAATGTTAAAACTGCTGAAAGTTTAGTTTTCAAATATTTCACTGTACTATTTATATATTATTTTACTTGTATTGAACTATTTTTAAGAACATACTCTTCATATAATATAATAAATACGACGTTTTAAAAAAAAAATTTAATATTTAATTTACAATTTATTCAAAATCACTTAAATAAAAATAATCATTTTAATATTGTGTATATATTTATTTTTATAGAACTTAAATCAAAATGTAGATTTGGTTTATTATTTAGGTTTATGTTTATTTTATAGTTTTGTGTAAGAAATGGGTAGACAACACTAAATATAATTACATTTTATCCCGGTAGGGAAAATGGACCCAGTACGCGCTCGTGTGCGTTGACATACACATTTAGTAGTTATTCGAACAGACAAATTAATAATATCGTGTACCATCCGTTGAATTTAACAGTACTGCTTATTGCTAATACCGAGGATCACGGATCGGTCAATGACATTTTTCTGCAAATCGTTTCATGATATTGAAATATTACTATGGTTAAATAAATTATTTTTTCAATGCCTACTTTGACATAGTGCATTAGGTATTTATTTCCAACGGCTGAAGAAGGACATTTTATCCTGTACCACTTCTCCCACCTCGACGTCCGCGGATAAGACCATGCACAGTACCGTTGTGCATGTTGCGAAAGCCGATAATCGAGTATCTGAGAAAATGGGAAATTTAATACTATCTAACATAACGGGTACACATCCATCGAAAGCGCTATTGTCGTCTCCGGAACTGTCATCGGATCGCGCCGACACCCGTGTGTCGCATAAAAGTTGCGGACCTGCGAGCGTTGCACACCGGTGTATTAACTACTGCAAATGTATTTGAATCGATTTAAATCGCGTCACCGCGGCCGTAACCAGACGAGCTAACCTCCAGCACTACGGTTTAGAATAGTACACGGACAAAAGATTTATCATTAGCAGAGTTGAGTACAAACACGACGAACAATAGTTACACATCATCATCATCATCGTCCCGTTCAGGCTGATACCGACATTAACTCATCGCTTTGACTGGGAAAACTTTGAGTCCGTTCACGTTTCATTGGACTTTGAATGGGCGCATAATTTCGGAAACTTTGACTGCCGTTTTCAATAGATCGCAATCACTGCGGTTAGCAATCGGAACAGAGTTTTGTCTGACAATCAAAAACCGTTGTTGTCGTGTGCATGAGTGCGCGCTCCCTTCGCCCTGCAACTAAGCGTATCAATCGAAGATAAAAACCTTCGACGACAATACTAATAATGTATGTTCGTCATCAGCGTTTTCACGCGGTCGGACGTGTGCACGGAATAATACGTTTCATTCGACGGGCTAAAGACCCCGCGCCGCGGTGTTTTCGGACGCGAATGACAGCCCCGTAATGATATTACAAACCGAATTTCCATGGCCAATCAATCCATCAATTATTCAAAACTAGTCGTACGACCGAATAATTTGTTCTCCGGCGCGGTACGAGCATTCGGCGTATTTAAAAATAAATTAGCGTATGCGTCGTCAATTAAACGCATTCGATTAACCTTAATTGATTTCCGACCAAAAAAAAATAAAAAACGCGCGCCGTCGCCGAACTGGAAATTAAATTGAACCGAACTCGCGGAAAGGTCAAAGAGAGTACCTACACATAATTATTATTTAATTCGTTTGATTAACAACAAACATGCGTCCGATTAGGCGAATTGTTCCATTGTGGTACCCGTCGTCGGAAATTCGGTCGATTAAAATTTTTAATATTAACAATTATTGTTACTTTTGTAAATTAATTACGCGGACCATGACGTAACGGTTTTGACCGTATCTTATCTGAGAAAGAGAAAAAAAAAAGAGTAAAATATATTAATGAACCAAGTATACAACGTGCTTTTATCGTACTCGTCGTGTATACGAGGCGCGATGCGCGTCCCGGACAATGTTTTCCGGAGAACGTTAATAAGATACGAAAAGTAAACGAATTAATATTTTTAAAACAGTGTCTAATGGACCGTATTGCAATCAAATCGTATTTCGTCTTGCCAAGCACTTACATCGTAGAACGTTCACGTGCATTCCCGTCGAACGCGTCACATGCACGTGTTAAGACTTGACGTTTAGACAAAAAATACGAAATAGTTAACGCGTATTATGCCTAACGCGATGGTGACGCGACACGAAAGCAAACGATTTTAAACGATATTGGACCGGTGCCGTACATTAACGAGTAGACAGGGTAGGCACGTGTCCAGGGCTAGACTAATGTGGCCGTCGGAGATGGCTGTTCTTATTAAATAGTGGTACCTCTGTGGTGTAACAGGGCGTTGTTATTTACAATGTCATCTTACGTTAAAAGAAAAAAGCTTGACGATGTTTTTCCACAAATCTTCATAGAGTCCTGGGAATGATTTTTAACCTTAGTACAGCCGTGGCAAATTGTACCGGAGAACGGGCTTCTTAAAATGGATGAAAAAATCACTAACGTAATTCTACGTCCGAGGAAAGGTTATGCGGTTTAGCTCTCGTGGAAAACGGATTCTTAAACGCTACGGATCGTAACGGTTTAACGAACGACTTCGGCTGTATAGAATCAAGATAAAAGTTGTGAAAATTAAACAAACCTAAACGTTTTTATAATTTCGTTTTTCGCGACGGGCTATAAAAAAAAAAAATCTTCGCCCGGTGCTACTGTCGATCTCGGTCTGGCACTTTGACGGACCGTACCGGGGAGATAGCTCTCCAGGAATCGTACGGCGTACGTGAGTGCCGGTCAGTGACGCCGAAATATATTGCAAGATGAATGGCGGTACAATTTTTTATTAACACTAAAGTTTAGTGCAATATATAATATGCCTACGAACTTATTGTAAAAAACCGAATACCGTATAGTTTTACGTTACCGATACGAATTATAAAAAAAAAATCCCATAATTCATGGGCACCCACCTCTTCAAACAAGAGTGGCAGCCGCCACCCCCGAAAAGCAGGATCGGCGCCATTAGTGCCAGTGTTTGGAAGCAATGCGCGCATTCGAGTGCATTTTGATCGGCCGCTGTCCCCGGGACGAAATATACGATCGGCCGCAGCGAAAGAACACGCGGGAACGCGTCCGGGATGTTATTCGCTTCTGGACTTGGAGCCCGTGTCCATCCGGAAGGAGTGTCCGGAAGGAGTGCCGCGAGCGGTACGTTTCGGTCCCTGTACATTTTTTTTTGTACTTTTTTACCACAGGTGGTCAGCACGTGTGCACGTTTATCGGTTTTATCCAGGAGCGAATGGGTAGAAACGCGTATCGCCGTACCGTAACAACGTAACGTGACAACGCGACCGACCGCTGCGGACGGGCGAGACGAAAGAAATACGACCCAGTCGTGGCGTTGTCGGTCTCCGATTTTCGGTTTCCGTCCAGGAAGACGCTTCTGCCACGTACGGCCATAGAAACCGGTAGCGATTGACTAATTGAAAAATAGCGAATTACCGATAAGACGCGTTTTGACGTTACGACTCGGGCGTTAGTCAACGTTCCCGAATAATAAGTGTAAAATAAACCGTCGACGGCATTACACCCGCTGAACGCACCGTCTTGTTGTACGGCCAATCCCAAATCTGTTAAACGAAGTTTTCGCAGAAATAATAGCGATGCAGTTTTTCGTTGATCCCTGCTGCCCCGAGTAATCCTCGCGGATACGAGCCTAGACAAAACTCGACGTTACAGTAAACGACGTCAAGAAGTACGAGTTCCTAGTGCGAAACGAGGAAGGAAATGTATAGTGCCTCAATGAGTGTAAACAAGACCGTACTGGAACAACGTTGTAATGATTTTTTTTTTAATCGAGAATATTATGTATGTCATTACTTGAAAGATAATAGTTTTAAAGTTACCTTTATCGAAATTGATTACATGGTGTTTTCCGAATTATTATTAATATTGTTTTAATTTTTTCGTTATATCCATCTATGGAGTTATTTACCAGAAAGATAACATTTTTTTTATTGTATTGACTAGTATTGTAGTACATTTATATTGCATGGCAAGTTTTTATAGACATCACTAAAACCTTCTATTTGCAAAAATATAAAAGAAAAAGATTGTTTTTTTTTTTTTTTTTTTTTAATAAAATTTCAAATAAATTTTAACAGTTTGTACAGACGAGCGTTTTCATAAAAAAAAACGTTTAATTTAAAAACACGTCATAAAGTTTAAATAATGATTGATATTTACAGTTTATATTTCCAATAAAATATCATATTTTTACTTTTTAATCAAAACAAATCCTCAAATGTGATTTTTTTTTTATGGAAAAATTCATTTATTATTTTTTATTTCTAAAGTTTAAAACAACAAACATCGTAATTGTTTTTTTTTATTTGACACATTATTGAACTAGATTTGTTTTAAATGATTGAAAATACAAAACAACGGGCACATATATTCAAACGAAACACAAATCTGAATGAATACAAAATTTAGTTTCACACGCACGTGGTTGAAAGTGATTAAAAGTGCGTTGTATAAATATTGTATTGTCCGTTACCCAACGAAGAACTATACAGTATACTATATAAAATTAATCGCAAAATCAATTGCAGGGCACTTATCACGCCAAGGCTGACTTAGACACTAAGTACTCGGACGGATAATAATTATAACCATTATAGATTGCGGTAGTCGTGGTGTATTTGGCAACTTTTCCTTATGCGACTGCATCCCATATGGTACGTTAAAAAAAATATCCTTTCCATTATTAATTAATTATTTCCGCGTGAAACTATTCGGTAAACACCATGAGCAGTACGTGTCACGATGTTATAAGATCTGAAAAAAAATAGTTTTACATATTGTGCAGCTTTGATCGCGTAAGAATTACCATCCAATTTGCCGACGGTAAAATTTGTACTGTATACTTTCCTCGATGATTTGATGGCGATAAATCATGTGTAATCGTCACACTCGTATGATGACAGCGTAAGTTTTACATGCGGTTGTCCCGGTCCGCACCTTTTTTCAACAAAAATAGATGAAATAGACAATCAAGCTAAAACTGTCAGAGCCAGGGTCGTATTTGGGTGGGGGGGGGGGGATATTGGTGTTAGAACACCCCCCATCGACCATATTCTATGGTATTTCATTAAATAACAAACTTACTTACAGTACAACTCGAATAAACGTTGTATACAACTTGTCAACTTGTCGATTTCACATACATGTTTTAATATAATCATTTTCATTAGTATAATAATTTATATAAATACACGGTATTTATTTATGTAATATAGGAGGGGGGCAGAGCCTCCTACTTACCATAAGTCTATTAGATTTTAAGACACCCCCGTTAAATGAATCCTGGATACGCCACTGGTCAGAGCCGCTCGTCTTCACTACGATTCTCGTACGGGATCTATCGTAGGTGAAAACAAATATTCTTCGAAACTTGTAATAGTTTATATACAAACGTAATCATTTCTTTCATTTTTTTTTTTTTTATAAATTAGTTTTTACCGAACGCGGAAATGTGAGAGAGCATGTCAGCACCGACGTCGGTATATGTAAAAGTATGCGTTATATAAACTTACGCTGTTTAACCGATGGTTTACGGACACTCGTTGACTGCAACGTGCATTTAATACCGATCTTCAATCGTAAGCTTACTGCTGTACACGCACCCGGTTATTTATCGCACGCGCGCTCGACGACTGTTTTTTAATATTTAATTTTTAATCTCGGCGCGTTCGTTTTCCCCGCGGCACAGCTCTTCCGTTGGCGTCGAAATCACGCGCTGCGCGACAACAACGCGCCCTCGGCGCGAAGCGTGATGGTATATCATGCAGGTATACTACCCTGGCCTCGGCGAGTCCCCGAAATCTCATCGTCCCGTGATTGACGAACGCTCGTGTCTAGTTGTTCGCGTGTAACAAAGTCTTACACAGATGATTTGTGTATTGCGCTGGTCGCGTGATGGGATTAAAAGATCCGGAATCGTATGAGTGTTCAACCGTACTTCGGTTTTAAAAATCAGTTTGAAAATTATTTCGATTTCCGTTTCGCAAAATCATATTTACGAGGGGTGTTGATACACGAAAAAAAACTTCGTAACGGTTTTGATTTACAGTCGATTTCCATAAAATAAAATATATTATTGGCCCCGCGACAGCCGGTTACCGGAGGGTACATCGTGTTTGGTGTTCATGCGTCGATATCGAGGTACAACGGCCGAACTATGAATTGGTCACGTGAAACAATGTGCATCGTCTTGAAAATACGTATCGATTTTAATGACCGCGGGAACGTTAAGATCGATTTATTCAACGTTGTATAGAAAAACGAATACAATTTTTTTTATTTTTTTTTTCTTGACGGTTCGATTTTCAAAGGCGATCGTTTCGGATCCGGATATCGAAAATCGATTTTTAACGGTTTCGCTGGGCTATGCTGCGAACGTCGGTGCCGGTGCACCGCGTGCCGTGCAGCAGGTGTCGCGGCCGGGTGTTCGGGTAAAGGATTGCCGCGCACGGAGGCGCACGTGACTTCGGGCTACGAACGGTGCGCGCAGTGATTGACGATCGACGCGGCACGCTACGGGTGGGCGCGCGTGAGCCGATGCTGATGCGATGCCGCGGTCGACGGGAAACGAAACTCCGCCGGAGCGAACGACGCGCGTGCACGAAACGCGTTCGGGGTAATCAGCGCGGGTTAGATGATCGGTAACCATCGCGAGAACAATTGTGGTTGTCATTTTGATCGCGAATCGTCGCGCGCGCCCTCCTCCCACGCGCGTCCTAACGTCTCACCCGCCCACCGGCGAGTCGTTGCCGGGACGCGAACGTATCGTTTATCCTTGTGCGAGAGGCGAAAAAGCAATGAAACCTATAGCAGCTTGTTGTCCGGCAACGCTAAAGGCTTTTCGTTCGATTGGTTCCGTAGACGTACACCGCGTATGCCTTCAACACGAACTTTGACTCTTCGGTGCCCTCACCTGTTGCCTTCGTAAACCCGTTCATTTTTTTTTTTTTTTTTTTTTTTCTTCCTTCCGAAAACGAGTAACAACGGTTTTCAGCGACGATTTCTTACGGAACTTGGACGCGGTTCGACGGCAGATTTTAGAAAGCTTCGAACGGCCCGCGGAGATGGAATGCCATTAAGAACCCAGGTTTTCATGCGGTCCGAGGCGTTTCCGGGAGGCGGAGAGTTGATTGAAAATGAACCTCGCGGCGGAATGCCTTCGACGTAAAGAGTATGTTTCATGTAGCTCTTTCAAAACCGATGTTTTACGAATTTATTACATCGTACATATTTCGAAGTGACGGGGGGGGGGGGGGCTGAACCGTTTTTCGAGGGCTAGAACATCCCCTTGTCCCTCTTGGTGCCGCGTCTCGCGTAATACGGCAGCGCGCTCTGTGCACTGAATCGTGTACGTTCGATGCGGCCGCGAGATACGACCACACGATGGCGCTGACGGCAATAATCGCGTAACAATATGTAAACAACGTTTTCGAGAACGTGCCACTCGCCGAACAAAATAATCACTCCATTTCGAACAGCGACCGCACGCATTTATTGCGTTAAAAAAATGAATAATATTAATAATAATATTCGAATAAACTATAAAATGTCATTAATAATTTTGTCGCTATATAATATGTATATATATATTTTTTTTTTTTTTTTCGAATACAAATCTTTATCTCTTAACTAACTTACATTTTTTCCATAATGAATACATTAAATATAATTAGCCTTATTTACAAATTACAAAAATGATGTATACTTGTACTCCGAATCACAATATTAAGTTGGTAATATGGTAAATAACTATTTACAGGACATCTATAATTTATAAATTTAAGAACTATAAGGAGTCCTATTACAGCAATTAGTTTTAATTTCACTAGTAATAATTACAATTCATAATTTTTTAAATGTTAATACAACATACAATTAAGAATAGATTATTATATATTTGTTATGAAATATATTAAATATCAAAAATAATTTAAAGCTGATATTTTGTGATGTTAATTTATAAATATTTAAAATAAAATTAACTAAATGATATCTAAAAATTAATTTTCTCTCACAGTCCAACGAAGGAGTATGATAAAATATATGATAATATACAATATTTTTAAAGGTATACATTTTAAATTGTTTAAATGTTAATAAATTTATTATTAATAGTTATAATAATTTTTATATTTTCAAAAATTAATTGTTTATTGTCTTAAATGTTGACGTAGTAAGTCTGTTGATGAGGACAATATCATTGTAAATCATGGCCATACTGGAGAAATCAATCTTTTTTTTCTTTGTTTTCTAAAATGTTATCAATCAAATTGATATTTAGTAATAATTGTTAACAATATTTTCTATATGGGTAGACATTCAATACTAAAATATTTTTGTAATAATATTTAAATATAATAAATTAAAATATCGGTACTTCACTATAGTTTAATTTCTGTAGTAAAATTAGTTAAAATTAAAATTTACAACATTTATAAGTCACTTATTTACTATTTTTTATGAATATCAATTTTTTTAAATCATAGAGATTTTAAATTTTATAAAATTAAATGCATCTAGTTTCTTACATTTCATGAGGCGAGTCTGTTGACGATGATGACAATGGAGTATTTTTCTTATAAATCACGGTCGTTCCTGCAAAATCGGTCTTTATATATTAGTTTTCTAATATATTTTGAAAATCATTTACAATTATTGCTGGTAACATATTATTTATATCTATTTTTTTATACGTAACATAATTTCTGTGAATAATTATGCATTGTAGTCACCACTAGCTGTTAATTTTTACAACTGACATAAAAAACTCTCTTAATTTACAAAGTACCGAACCAACGTGCTCCACTCTCACGGATGATTTTGCATGTTAAAATAAACGTAGGTAAAAACGTTCAAGGGGTTTAATAGGTTAGTAAAATATTTTTTAAATAAGAATTAAATATTAATGTTAAAACGAGGCTTTAATTATTTTCCATAAATAGTTATTAAAAAATTACATTGCTGTATAATAACTTTATCGCCAGTCACTACTTTTAAGTCATTTATCAATCTTCTGGTTACATTTTTACACAAGCGGCTGTCAAACTTTTTTTCAATTTTGTAACCGTTATAGGTAGCTATTATAAAACGCTTTAATTGAGGGTTGCCATACGTCCCAGTTAATCCGGGACAGTACAGATTTTGCGTATGGCATCCCGGTGTCACGATGATATGTTTCAGGACAGCTAATTGTCCCAAAACGAGACTTCAGAAATGTATGTTTGTATCTTATCAAACGCTAGATTGAAAACCCATAATATCATTGTCATGATATAGTACAATGTTGAATAATTGACTAACGTAATCTATTTTAAATTACTTTCCCCGACTAAATGACGAATATTTTTGTCATATATTTTCTACGTGTTTCCGTTCCCTCGCGATAGTTGTAGTTATCGCTAAACGAATCAACCATTATTTCATATTTTGTCAGTTACAGCAATCAATCACTACAGTGTAGTACTGTAGCGTAGAGTATTCATACTGAGGTCAGCGTTAATTTCAGACTTTCTATCCCGTGGTTAGGTTAGTTAGGTTAGGTTAGTGTGGTATGCTGCGGTATGTCATAAGATTAAATAATTAATAAATAAATATATTTTTGTAATAATTGTAATGTCAGTAAGAAATTTATTTTTTAAATTAGTCACGGTTTTTGCCAAATAAATTATAGTAACCCTACTTTAAGTACCACTAGAAATCAAAAACACTAAAATAATGATAATTTATATGAAAAATCATCGAATTTAATAATGAACTAATTTTCTGACGAAATTTTCACGGAACTCAGTTTGAAAACCACTATTTAAATAATATTTAGTTATTTATAATTACGGTGTGCGTGTAGGAAATCGATATCCACCGTATATTTAATGTTTTTACGTAAAATTTATCGTAGAAGTGTCATAATTTTCGACTAAATCTACAATATAAAATACTTTTAAAAACTAAATGAATACGCATTTTCAGTTCAGCCAGATAGAGCAGGGGTACGTACTCGATGCTCCAACTGATTGACCCATTCGTCGTCTTCGCTGCTTAATGTTGAACCATCTTCAAAATTAATTTTAGAATCATCATAGTCATCCATTTCAGCGCATAATTGTCTAAACTGCTCTTTCACTAATGAAGGCTAAAGTCACAAGTTCAATACAAATGTTGATATATTTTAAATGGCCATTCGGTAACAATAATATGTTTTGTAGAAGATGCGAGCCCTGTCTACTATTCATAATATTAACTTTTAACTCACTTGAGTGAATGTTTTTAACGCTTCCATGTCTCTTTGCAATATTTTGTTTACATCTTCTAGTTCTATTTGATACCGGAATATTAAATCTGGGTTTGATTCAATGTTTTCCATCCAGAATGGTTGCTACAATAAATATGAATATTACGCGAATTCAAAATAATTTTACGCAAAACGCACTTACCCTTTTAATAAACTGATCGGTAAATTTGCTTTTATTAAATTCAGATGGCCAATCCTAAAAGTGTTTAAATTTTTAATTATATTTATACTGAGATACGTGTAATTATTTATTCATTGTTTAAGTTTAAAAATATTGTCGATATAACTTTTAAAATATAATTCGTATAAATTCATTAGTTTTATCAACTGAAAATTATTACGTACCAAAATAATAAATTGCTAAAATCTACTGTATTGAATTCATTAAAAACATACTGTGAATGCATTACTAATTGATTATGTTATTTGAAACAAAATAATAGATTATCTCGATAATAACATAATTAAATGAAAATAAAAGTACATCGTTTTATACTAACTTCACGATCACTACTATCGGTTTTGTCGCGCAAACTTAAAGAATAAAAACTACTGTCTTCATACGAGTACAACCGTCCATTACTGTAAATGAAAAAAAACAAATTATAATCACTTATACTTATGTTTGGTAATAGTAATGTACAAAATAACCTAGATTTGAAACTGCCAAATTCTCTTTTAAATTCTGAATCCGAACTTGTTATGATTTCTTCTTGATTTACTTGGAAAGCTTGTGACTCTGTCGTTTTCTTTTTAATCATCGCCATAGTTGTAAAAAAAACAAAAATAACATCATTAAATCATCAAATCATAAACAATTTTATAATTAAATAGATAATATTGGATTTTAAAAGAGTAATTTACCTAAATTTAGTTTCTTTAAGTATATTATATATTTATATCACAATACTAATGTGAGTTTAATAACAAAAAAATTACATTAAAAGGAATATAAATAAAATTTCTGCAAAATTTCTAGTTTTATTTTAGTAAATGAAAATATTTTATGATTTATATGTTTTTATACATAAATATATAATTAAAAATATATACATTTTTTATATTAATTTTGTAATGAAGTGCATCATTCGGTTGTAAAGACGGCACAAATATTTTATTATGTATACTATTTATATGTACGTGATTTTTAAAACCATTTCAAATAAATAAATAACGGTATCTTCGATACCCGCACGAACAACACGGATCGAACAATAAATACTATTGACATCCCTACATTCAAAGAACCACCCAAGATCCATGCCGCCGCGTGTCCCTATATAACAGGAACACACACCACCCTTCACGGAGCTCTTGATCATAGGTCGTCAGTGCATGCGCACCGATTGTAAGATCAACGAAGAGTTTATATGTGCGATTTATTTTGACTTATAATTTTAATCCGTTCGACTTGTGTTTTTCGTATGAGTATTGAAGAGTATCCGGATCCAGTGCAATTAAATTCTGCATTTGTCCTTTTTCTTTCAACCTCACATCGACATCTGAAGGTCTACGGCAAAATAAGTAAGTGCTGCTTTATTTAGCTTGGCAGACTGTACAATTGAGCTGATCGGCTCTCGAACCTTCTCAACCTTGAAAGCCCTTCCTTAAACAAGGAGGAAGGTAACAACCCTTTAATACATTAATACCTCACCGCCTCACATATATACCATCTCCCCCATCTTACATCTCATTCTTACTTCTCCTATTTTATTTTTTGTATTTTTGGGTTATTACAATTTATATGTTTTCTGTTTTACATAGGATACATAATTGTATCTAGTGCCGATTCTAAAATGCCCCGGTCCCCATATTCTCATAATTCCTTAATTTCTCCCTCGCAACGAAAAGTTAGTATTTATCCTGATTGCATGTAAGAACAATTACCTATTATTGATAAAATATTTCTAATAAATAATAATATTAAGTTTTATCTATAACGTTTTCATGACTTTGTTAAATATTACCTGGTAGAATACTGAATGTACATTTGGTGCAGCAGGAACTTGAAGTTCGCTCTGTGGATTAACCGTTTGTTCAAATTGAATACTCTGGGTTGGTTGTTGTAAAAGTAACTGAAAATTATCATATTTATTCGTGGTTTTCATTCGTATACTGTATGCATTTAATAAATTTCACTGTACATTATTAAATAAATTCAAACCTGGTTTTGATAGTAAAAATATGGTTGTAAGATTTGGGAATTTTGAGGAATATGGTTTATCATAGGCACTGTTGCATACAATGGTATAGATAACGATTGAAACAGGTTTGTTATCGGATCTGTAAATCACATATTTTATATGATGAAAAATTATAATTACTTATCATAGTAAATATATTAAAAAAAAAACTATCAATCAAACTAAAAAAAAAAAAGAAAGACAATGCAAACATCTAAAGTCTTATGTTAATCGCACATAAATATATTACATTACATTTGTCATAATTATGCTATACCAATATCCCATTAATACACATATTAATTTTTTAATTTGTTTTTAATTAAACGCTGATTAACTGTTATGTACTAAGCTAATAATTGCAATTCATAAAAAACTTATTTCACTAAAATTCTAATCATTAGTTAAAAAAATAATTTAAATTAATGATCATTTATTGGTATAATAATATTACAGAATGGATTACTGATTTTTTCTATTTGATTTAAGTATTTACCACACATTACACACTTACTAATAAATAATAATGCTTTGTATATAATGAATGTAAAGAAGCCAAATATAGTTATAACTTTCTTAGTATTTTTGGTACATACTGTTTATCTATTATGTAAAAACGGAGGATTTTTATACCAATCTATAAAAATTAAGAAACGTAACTATTGTTTGATAAAAATAATAATGTATAGCATGCTCAGATGACTTTTAATAGATAATAATAATAATACAATTTTTATCAGATGACCTCCAATGGCACTTGTTTCAATATTGATAATAGTTGATAATAGAATAGACGAAATAATAAAATGATCAATATTAAATTAAATTCTACATATTTATGGTAAAAATTAATATCAGTAAGAATAAAAAAAAATGGATTAATAGTTAATTGACCCTGCACTGGCAAAATAATAATTTAAAAATAATAATAGTTACACTGACGGTATAATATTATGCGAATGATAATAAAATGTATGCAATAATAAGGCAGTTTGGTCGATAAATATTAGCATAGCTATTTAGGCACATCACTGGCTTAAATTGTCGCATCGGAATCCATAGATAGTAAAAAAATATATTAAATAAATACGGATAGGTTCTGAGGGTGATATACAGTAATAGATGACTGATGTAGGTACATTGTTTTTATTCATTGGATATAAATGTCCCATTGATTTCGAAAACGGATTAAGACAAAAAAAAAATCGACCCGATAAATTCTAGTCTAAATTTAATTAATGTTACCCCATTATTACATAAAAATGTCCGTTATAAGGTTGATTAAATCAACAAAAAAATAATATACATAAATGTTTACGTTTTGAACTTTGATTAAATTATTTTATTTCTAATTCGTTTTTCGAAACCCATTACACAATTATTTCAAACGTACAAGAACTAAAGTCACCTGTTACTGTATTTCATTCGACTTCTGTAACCTTACCCGGACCCAGTGACGTAAACTGGTTGGTACAAATGTGGCACTTACAAGAACACATCTAAAATGTGGTGGAGCAAACATATGTTTTTGCACCACCAGAAAATCATTGAAAATTTTCAAGAACCAAGAAAATGAGCATACTAAAAACAAAATTTGATTGTTTTTTTTATTAATATTATAATAATAAAGGTTCTTATGTTAAAATAATTCAAAATTTATTTGTTGTTTAAAGAAATATATGGGAAAATATATAATTTATTGGGAAGAATTTTACTTAGAAAATTGGAAAATTGGTGTGTTGGAAATTATAAGTTGAGAAAATACTTCTGCACCACCAGAAATTGGATCCAATTTACGCCACTGCCAGGACCCATGTATCTTCGTGCATACTTTTTATTATACTATTAAATCATTAACTACGGATCCCGTAAACAGTAACAAGGATGTAAGACCCGTCGTCTGTTCCAACGGTTATGTGAGTACGATTATTTGACCAAATTGTTTCATTATCCAATCAACAAGTTACTATTCCCCTATTATAATGTACCTTGATTTTGTTCACACGGATTCTTTGTAGCATATGTACCTTCAAACTCATTGACTTTCGTAGAAATAACATTATTACCAATGGATGAACTATAGTAATGTACTTGATCTGTTAAATCTGGCATTAGTCTGGATAAATCAACCCTGAAATTTCAAATATTAATATTGTTAGCGTTTCGTGATGTCCATAACTCAAATTTAAACAAATTGAAACAAAAATACTAACGTTGTCTGAGAATCTCGTGTAATTTGAGAAGGTGGCCAAATCTGCGTTGCTCTAGCCACAGTATGCGTAGCCGCTACAATATTGTTTGCGTTGTCTTGTGCTTGCGTGACAACAGTAGAATTGCTGTTTTTAAGGTGTTTCTTTTTGGTGAGCTTATATGTGTCACTTTCGTATGCACTCGAGTTGCTACGTTTAACACCATGAATAATATTGTTCTGAAAAATAAAAACATTACAATTGTATAGGAAATTGAATATAATTTTACATCTTATTTACAATCATTTTAGTTTCTTCGGGAACATTTTGTTTTTGTACTCCACTATATTTATTTTTTTTCGTATTACTTTTGTGTTGTTTGACAAGATCGTCCTCCATTATTTTATTGTGTCTGAAAATCAAATAGTTTCAATTATAAATTATAACATAAATTAATTCAATAGTATTTTTTTTCTATCGAATTTTGCTTCAATTACCATTGATTACTGTTATAGTTTAGTACTATTGAATTTTTAAATAAGCAACGTACTATGTAAATATAATTAAATATTTTTCAAACAGATATCTGAAATATCTTACTGTAATAATATTTTTTGAGTAAGCGGTTGTTGACTACTTTTACTTGAATTTTGTTCTGAATAACTTACAGAAAAATTATTGATATAAATATTTGAACTTGGTGTTAAATTTTGAAGTAATGTATCCGACTGACTATTCTCCATATCACTATACCACAAGACATATTAATCATTTTTATATCATTAATTAAATATTTATTTTAAACGGTTTTTTTATTACTAACACGTCGAAAAGAGTATCGATATCCCTTGAGGCTTCTTTAAGATAACTTTGATCGGTCAAATCTTCAACTGAATTCGTTTTTAGATTGCTATTAAAAAATCTAAACGCAATACATAGTTATACCCAGTAAATTGTGTGTATGGTTTTATAATTAATACAAAATTAAATTTGAGCTGTAAACCTTGGCGCAACTAGGGAACAAGGAAATGTCGGGACACTACTGTTTAATAGCATCCATTAAGAATGAATTCAATACATTTAAAAATGCATAGTTTGGGATTACATTTTTTAAATTTAACATTAAGCAATCTTTCACCGAGAAGTCTAGTTACGCCAATAATTGCAAAGAAAAGATCATAGGTTAGAAATTTGTTAAACGACATGGAAATTGATCATAAAATATGCCGGCTCGACAAACAGATATCAGCCGACTTTTCATAAAAAACTAGTCGCGTCTAAGTTAACGAATTGCATCTGCATTTTAAATAGTACACGTGTGTAAGCACAAACAAGTTTATTAGAGTTATTATTTTAGGCGTTCAACGACCATACTCATAGGGATTCTATATGTTTTTTAACAGAATGTTCAGTCTGATAGCAACAATAAAGTAGATTACGAATAATTATACAAATGTTCAGAATGCTATTTTTTTGTGCTGTACAGTCTTTGAGCAATAATAGGACAGTTTAGTGGTTATTTTTTAAACACTTTACGTGAAATACGTTGATATGCGTTGGATTTAATGAGAAAAATGTACTTATTGTACAAACCTAATACGCCATATTAATTCTAACTATTAGGTACAGAGTTAAGACGGGACAAGTCTCATGTATTATAATCAGGCCGTTTCGGGACGCAATTCATTTGCTCGACGACCAAGAGACTCGTTCGACTATTCGAATACCCAGTCCTATGTCCGGTGGCATATTTTTGAAAATACTGAAATCTGATTATGATTGAAGAATATCTGTGTATAGTTACCTGCACTCATTGATAAACAATTTATTTTGTTATAAGTACAGAATGGAAGAAATCGTTGTGTAAATATGTTTACTAACATATTATTGTATTGGTCGAAAGGAACAGCAATCAAATAAAAGTTGTATGCAAAAATATACACGGAAAATACCTTTGGATATTGTTGTTATAATTAAGTTGAGTATAACTCGGTGGTGTTTCTGAGCTAGATTTATTTTCATAGTTGTGATGTGGAGATATTTCACCTAACATCACTGAACCATGGTCCTATTAATAATGCGTTTTATCATTAGTAAATATTGGTAGTTTCTCTATTCGCTATTGTAAAATAAAAAATAAAAACCTACAGAAAAACTATCACATGTTTTAGGTTGAACTTCGACTTTAAAAGGAAATTGAATCGATGCGTCCATTTTTTTTACCAAGCAGTTCGTACATAATCCCATCTTTTGATTTTTTTTCGACGTTTGCTTCTTTATATTGTTATTTAATTTTGTCATTTCATTTATCCAGTGGGAAGCTTCGTTTGCTTCGTAATTATTCTATAATACATTCAAAAAACATATACATTTAATATATGGACAATGTTTTGTTAAAAATATTTATTTTCGTATATCCTATGTTTAATTTATTACGCATTCGTTTAAACTAATAAATCAAACGATATTTCTTCGCTGTAAACGTCCTGAAATTCAATAAAATTGACTCAAATATTTATTTAGTAATTTGGTAAAGATTTAGATGTTATAGTAAAAATAACTTAAATAATTTTTTTTCTAATTTATTTCTTCCTACTTATTATCTCAGCTTACTTTAATAATATATACATTTTATCGTAATTATTATTTAACATACATAATATAATTTATTGTACTTTCCAATCAAATAAACCAAATATAAATTAATCTGAAGTCTTAATATATTTTATTATTAATTTATATTAGTATTCTAATATGTCGAATGTTAAATATTTGAATATTTCATACCTTGTTTAGTACTTTTTTACAATCGTCAAATATGTTAATAGTTTTATTTTCATTAGTTATTTTTTCTCCAGGTGTAACATCATCGACAGGAAATGTTACATCAGGATTAATAGGGCCCTTAAACATAATTAATTATTAATCTTAATATAATTTATTAAAAATTGTATTATTAACCTGGATAACTTTGTGCTTTCCAATGAAAAACTCTGTTCTATCAGACCAAGGGTTAACAAAATTTGACCATTCCGTCTGTACTAAGGCAAAATCGCCATTTTGACATTTAAACCGGTAAGGTTTTCCTATATATGAAATACTTTTATCCCTTATCACTAAAAAAATTTAACGTATATTATATTAAATAAGTAAATGATAAAAATAAAAATGAAATTTTCTAATAACAATTTAAAATTTACTGTTTTCGTGAACTTCTCTAATCATTGTTATATCTTCATGTTTGAAATAGCTAAATATTGATCTACCGATAATATTTTGTGGTAGATAACCAAAATGTGAGATTATTAAATGATCAACATAGCACCATTCAAATAATGCATTATGTTTAGTGATAAAATTGACAGGGCTTTCTGGTCTTTCCTCAGGATCTAAATTTTGAATAACTCACAATTAATAAATTAATTAATTACAATCGTTGTTTTGACTTGTATTCTTTAATGTTATTACATGTGTATGCAGAGTGAACAAGCTGTGCGTTAACGATGAGAATTAATTGAGATCGTGAAATTTTTATTTCATTCACTAAATGTGATGATGATGCAGATACATATGACAAATCTTTAAATGTCGTTGTAAGTTTACAGACTTGATATTGATTTTTTCTTTGTGTTATTGGATATCCAGAATTTAAACCTTTATTCCTCTGCATGTTACAGTAGAATCCATCATTATTCTTAGATTTCAGAAATGTCACTGAGGATGTACCATCTAAATTTTTATTTTTTGTTTTTTTTTATGAAAAAATCACATTTTTAGGTGTTATAATTAATATTAAATACATATTTATATCTATATTAATATATATTTATCAACAGTTAAGAATAACTAAGTTATTCATTTAAATTATACATAAGGTTTTAATCAAATCCCATGGAATGTAGGAGAAAAGGAAAGTGAAATGGATCAAATAAAAAATTATACATAAATAAATTCGTACCATCTTCAACCATTTTTAAAATACTTTTTCCTTAAATACTTTTACTTTTACTTAAAACCTAAAAATATCATTTGTTATTCATGTAGTGCATAAGTAGTAAGTATACAATTACGGTCTAATACTTGCATCATGTTATTTTAACATAGTTAACATAATGTACACATGTATATATTTATAATATACAAGAAAACATGTAGGTATATAATATATTATATTCAATATAATAAAATATCATTTTTTCAAAAATGAATAATACATTTTGAATATCATTAATATTATTTCATTAGTTTAAACACTTTTATTAGAACATACCTTGTTTGGAAACCGTGTAAGGGTCTGTTAGAACAGATGTCACATAACTTATAAATGATATGCGATCATTAGGATGAATAAGATCAACAAATGAACGTCCTTGATACATATCTTTTGGGTAGCCCATATTTTTTTGAATACTATTGGACGTGTTGATGATAAGTCCATCGTTCATGGAAACAATAACACCAAACAAATCGTCATGAACTTCATTTGACTCGATAATTTCTTTTAATAACATTTCTTGATTATTTACTTCTTTCAGAATTGTATCTGAAAATAGTTAAAATATTTTTAAAAAGAGTTTTCATTTAGAATTATTACAAATAATATTAACTAGTGCATAACTATCACCTACGTCAAAAAATGTATATAAATATCAAAAATACTATTAATACAAACCTTTAATGGTAAATCTATGATTACCGTTTGAATTTTCAGTTTTCTGGTTTTTATGATCATGATATGATTGACATAAATTAGCTAAATGAAGAAAAGTTGTACTATTCTGTTCACGATTACTTTTAGTGTCTTCCTTTAAATGCTTAGGCTTATCAAATTCAACTTTTGATGTTGACGGTAAATCTGTCAGATCTCAAATTATAGTAAATATTTTTATTTATTAATGCTTAGGTAATTATTTATAACATACCATCTGTGCTAAATAATTGACCACTTTGAGGTTCAAATTTTGTTAAAATCATTTGTTCGGATTTTAAATTATCATCATTTGATTCTTGATTAGTTGTAGTTTCCAAACCAGACACATATCTTAATGTTGTTTGGTTTTGTGTTTCATTAGATGTATTTAAAGTAGACAGTTTACTAAATATTAAAACGTGTAACTAAAAATGTTTAGATTTGTGTCTTATAAAATATACTTATATATTTGTGAAAAAACGGTAAGATAATAGTTCCATATGAAATACATTTTTTGTGTTTATCGTATAATAATATAGCTTTATTGATATTTGATATAAATTATCCTGCAAGATATATTATTTTAAATGAAAGGTTAGTTTAATATAAATAAAAATAAAATAAATCGATAGCCAAATTATTAAAAAATAATTATATTTATGATTCCAAAATTTTTACAAATGTATTTTTTTTTATTTGAATGTTCTAGAAAAATTAAAGTAGTAATACGAAGTTGTTTTGAACTTCCTTGATGTTGTATATGAGACTTAATTATATTACATTTTGTATACTACGGTTTTACCGTAATTGCGTTTAAACTCTAAACGTTAACCAAATTAGTCTTTTTTTTTAGTTTTTTCTTGCGTCTAGAAATAAGAATCTAATTTAGAAAAACCATTAATAAAAAGTTCTCATTTTAATAGTTACTGCATAATTTTTTTTTTTTTTCATTTAAATAAACCATTATCACTGTCACTCAATACGAACTATTATGTTTCATACTTACTACGTACATAAGTGTATTAAAAAAAAATATAAATCAAAACCTTGATTTTTTTTAATGAGCTTTGATACTAATACTTAAGCTAAAATTATTTTTATATTATTAAATACAATACATTTCATTGAGAAGCATTTATTATACACATAAAACTATTTAAATTGATAAGTATAATTTAATATTTTCAAAATTACCGTATGAGATCTCAGAAATATATAAACGGATATTAATTCAACTATTTACCCTTTTTCAGCAGATTCCGATGTAGTTAATCTTCTTTCGTCAAAACAACTGTCTCCACTAGATGCACTTTGGCTGTGACATAATTTTACACTATGATTAATAAAATAAGTATATTTCATTAACAAATTACATTGGTATTCATAGAGAATATGTTTAGATTACAATATTAATTTAAAATGAAAAATGCAAAATAAAATATATTAACCTTCAACTAGGAAATATTTATATGTGGCTAAGTCAATAAAAAGCTTCAGGTGCCTATCCGATTTCGAATGTTGGCGACCATTCCGGACAGATAGTCTAGATCTTAGTCAGATAGCTATATCGTACGGATTCCGCTAGACAACTCTATCGGCGAACATTTGCTAATGTTTTTTTTGTGTCTAACCAATAGTTATTTGGTCGACATTTTTTTCAAAAAATACCAAAACCACCTACATGCGATTTTCAATTATATACGAAAATCTCACTCATTTAAAAACTATACTATCTACAGTGAACGATTACATAGGTATCGATGAACTTAAATTCTCTACGATTATTATGTTTTAAGTTTGGATGAAAACAAAAATTTAATTTGGTCGTAAACCGGTTTGCCGTAAATGTCATTTTTGTGTAACTTTTCATCAGTTTATAACAATTATTAAAACAACTATCGGGAAATTCACTAAAAGACCCACCCAAAGTGTATCTATAAATGGTATGCCAATGACAATATAACCATCATATCATGGAAAAAAAAATAAACAACATACAATTTTGTAAAAATAACAACATCAACAACAATTCAAAGCGTTAGTTTACACTTTCTTGTATATTTGTACCTCTACCCTTCAAGGTATCATTTCCAAACCGCTCATCGATTTTTTTTAGTCAACGAAATTATCAAATAAATGTCCAAAACTAAATAAAATTATGATTTTGTATCGTTTATAGGAAAATATAATAAATGTACAAAAAATATCATTTTTTTTTTTTTCTCGGTGGTCATAAATATTATATTTAAACTACATTGTTCGTGTGCGTATAAATAATTATCGCACTAAGAATAACAGTTCTTACATTACGGTGTTACGTTTTTTTTTTTTTTTTCGAACACGTGTAATAAAGTTTTGAATTACCTGTATTTCGATTGTAACGACGTGCACGAATAACCGGAATCGTCTCCCGATTGGCTTTGTTTCACCGTGAACTGTTTGGTTTCTTCCATCTTTAAACGGTTCTGCGACTCAAAAACTTATCTGCAACATAAAGCGGGTAAGTGGTTTTTTCTCTCTCTCACTCTTTCCCTTCTAAACAACATCGTACCGCGCCGCGCTAACGTTTTGGTGCGTTTCCGATTTCCGGAGTGGAACTCGAAAAAGAAGTTGAACGCGACGGAAAACTATGTTCACGTAGTGTGTACTCGTTTCGCGTTACGTCCCGGCGCGTGCAGGTACGCGACACGACTGCTGTTACCGTATTCTTAACGGAACGGTTTACTTCTCGTTGTCGTGCGATTTTTATATTTTCTGTCCCGAGAGAAAAACCGAATGATATGGTAAAAGAAAAACCGCTGTTACACCGGTCAACGGAGATCGGGCCGATTTTTACCGGGCGCGTGTCGCGATGCCGGCGCGGTAAACTCGACGCGGTGGACAACGTGAAACTTTGTCGGCGTGCGGTGTCGGTGTGGGTTCGATCGTCGGTCGCGTCGTCGTGCGCGGCGCGCGAACGGGCCGAGGGGCGTCGACTCGTAGGGGATGGCCGATTTGGAGTGGGAGGGTGAGAGCGATGGAAAACCCGAGTGACGCGGCTCGGCGGCGGCGGGAGGAAGAGACCTTTTCGCGCGGCCACGTGGTCGCACGTCTCACGTGTCGCGACCGTACATGTGCGGCCCAACG
>NW_020273087.1:539864-543696 GCF_003268045.1 Sipha flava
GGGGGGGGGCGAGCTAACCAAAACCGACGTTCGAGAGAGCTTTTGTTACGGCCGTTGGGCGAAGGGGGATGGGGGGGAGGGTTACGAAGCGAACAACAAGTTTTACGCTTTCGCAACAACTCTGGTTTTGAAATACTATTTTCGGTGTGGACACGTGTTTCTACGTTTTTCGTTCAAATCTCTTCTCAGTTCCACGCACACTTTTTGACGTTCGTCTTAAACGGTTTACGGTCGAATATGCACGACCAAAATTTAAACCGTCCAACCGTCCGTTCTCGAAACTGTTTTTAACAGAACAACAAGAAATGTGATTAAAATTAAAAATGGTTAAATGCACTCGTAAACTTGTACACGGATAAACGAACAATATAGTTCGGGCACAGAAATAAATAGAAACTTAGCCTGGAGTGTTATTATTAGGGCTGTGGATTTAATGCACTAAAGAACCTTAAAAAATACAATAAAATGTGCACTAAAAATGCAAAATATTCAATAAAATATGCACTTAAAATGCCAACAATTATAGTAAAAAATGTATTCAAAATGGTTTTTAATTTAATTTTTATATTTATATTAATATTAGGTATAGGTTAGTTATACATTAGTACATTACATGCATAAATTCAATTTATATTTCATATAAATAATTAATTTATAATTAAATTATATATTCAGTTTCATGCATCAATAAATGTTTATTTAATAAAAAAAAAATAATTTTCTATACTGAATGCTATTCACCTGAAATATTTTTTGCAATTTTTTTTAGTATTTATTTTGTTAATTTTGTTTTTAGGTAACTTATTCATCTTTAATCTTTAGAATTTAATTAAAAATACTATAAAATGAACTAAAAAAAGAAAATATGACCTACAAATGCATAAAAATGACCTAAAAAATTAAAAACGTCAAAAATGCAAAAAAAATGCAAAATAAAAGTTGCGTAAGTGGATTCGTAGTTACATAATTTAAATTATATACTTACAAAGCTACGTTTCACAACCACCAAAAAAAAAATACATTTTCCTACAAATTCACAGCCCTAGTTAATATATTTGTCGAACGCGACTGGTTTCGAATTAAAAATTCATCGTCATGTATGCGTAGTATCAAAAAAATCGCCACTGAATATGAAATAATAATGAAAGGAATATATTAGATAATCATATCATATCAGCTTTTATTAAAATGAATTACCCGACGTTCGGGTTACCTATATGAAGCAGTGTTAATATTCAGACAATTGTTACATAATTTTAAATATGATTAACATATAAATAGTACATACAAATCGCGTAAAACGCGTTAATGTAGAATACGGGGTATTTTTAATTTTAATAATAAAAATAAATAATGATAGAATATAATATAAAGTAATTATATTACTATAAACTACTTATATTATATTATATAAGTAATATATGTTTAATGCGTAATTAAATTAACTTTATGTAAAACGATTAATTATTCTCGATGTATTCCTTCCGTGATATTTTCATGCTCAGTTGTGATTTTTTGACTATTCATATACCTCATGATGAATTTTTAATTCGCGATTGGTCATACATTACAAATATAATAATACTCCAGGCTAAGCTTATTTTTATTTATTTCTATATATAAGCTATTCGTTTATTTATTTACATATCACGATCACTCAGTGAAGTTACTTTTTTCATAAAGTGAACATCCATTTTTATACTTCCAGTTACATGTTATTCTAAGTGACTTGATCGATACTGAAATTATAATTCATATATCTGATCCTGTGTAATACAGGTGTATAACATGCCGGTACACTTCAACACGCGTTTTAATAACAAAAGAAAAAAAAATGAATAATTTTTCATAAATTGGTATTGTTGGTATACATAATTTTTTTTATAATTTTGGCTTTCATGAATCGATATTACCTGGTAAGCATTTCCTTTTTCGAATAATTCATTATTTCCTACGCAGCTATCTACTTCGTTCTCTAGAACCTATACCCATAACCTAACCTATAGATATAGAAGACATACAGAAAATGTATATACCTACTATATAGTAGGTACATTCAAAATCGCCGTAAGTTATCTGAACTCTGCAATGCGTGTATGCTCGAGCGAGTTATTAATATTTTATCATCGATTTCCGTCGTCTGCCTAAGAACTCAACACCGAAATCGTGTTGAACTCAATAATGTATAGGTACACGAACATATAACTATGTATAAATCGCAGTGGCGGTGTAATGCGTGTAAGCCAACTACCGTATACGTTTGTTTGTGTTTGATGGTAAAAACTCATGCGAATCCCTTTTAATGTATATATTTTATAGAATCTCGCTCCATCTCGATGAACGTTGATTTATACGAGCCACACCGTAAATCAATCAAAATTAAGGATAATCATACGATAGTTCACATAAATTATTAATAAACCGCAACAGTTATGAATGTTGTGACGTACTGTATATGTCGAGTCCAATTATTGAAAATGCTGAATTCATGAAGTGAACATCAAGTGAACATCCACTTCATAAAATTTATACGTTTAGTAAAATGTACGGTTTTTAAATATAAAATATCAAATTAATTTTAAAGTAATTTCAAGTAGATCATTTATAACTTGTGAATCGTATGAACTGACTTGTTAGCAGATCAGGTAATTTTTTTAAAAGTTTATCAAATAATTGAAAATTTTTTGTACTGATAGTATGCTTACTGACTGAAATATCATACTACGTTCTACCCAATTGAAGTATATAATTTGTAATTTGTGCGCTGTATAAACTGGGTTTTCGGTCAGTTAATTAATTTTTTGATACAAATATATCAAACAATTTGAAATTATTGTACACATAGTAGGCTATATATGTTCGCTAATGATATTTTGTTGTTTATCAGTTGTTTTTTAATAATTAAATATTAAATAACATGGAAAAATTATTATTTCATAAGAATTTACTAGTACATTCCTATAACCAAACCAAAGAAAAAAACCGTTGAAACAAAGAAAAACACATGATTAAGGATATTGTAGCTGCTATTGACTAAAATGTAAGAATTTAACTAATTAAAAACATTTTCATTTTAAAAATAAAATATAATAAATTGAAATAATTTTTTTTATTTATATTTTATACAGTAAAACTTCTGAATAGAGGACACTCACGGGACCGTCAGAATTGTCCGCTATTCAGCGGTGTCTGCTATTGAGAAAAATGAATAAAAAATTAGTGAAGTGTCCGTTAAGAGAGGTTTCACTGTATATATATATATATTATATAAGAAAATTCGTCGAGAGTAAAATTTACTTTTCACATAAGCCGTTTTTAAAGTTGCGGACCAAAGTTTTTGATTTATAAGCCCATAGAAAACAATGAAATATTAGGTATATTATTTTATAATATTTTTGAAATTCTGAATTCTGATTTTTGATAAATGTGAAAATAATTTATATTTTAATATTTGTAAAATAATATACTCTCACTATTTAGTCTGATAAGTTCACAATTAGTAACTAAGTTAATAATTACATTTATGGAAAAATTGGAATAGTATTTTTAGGCGCAAATGAGTTGTTAATGAGCAGGTTAATTTTAAATATCAAATAATTCACAATTTGGATAAAATTACTTCTATCAACTTCATAAAATGTCTTAACATTTTCCACATAGTATATTTTTATTTTTATTTTTTTTTTATTTTTTTTTTTAATTAATATCGAAAGATTACTGGACCAAATCACTGAGAAAGACTCGTGTAAAGGCCCATGGATTATCTTAGATTACAAATAATTCTTATTGTTTTAAAGTAAATGTTACATTTTTAAAAGACAAATAAGGAGTT
>NW_020273087.1:543706-715985 GCF_003268045.1 Sipha flava
CAAATGCACTCTTGTCACTCTTGTTCGACATCCGATCCGACCGACGGCGAGTCAAACGTATCTTTTAACTGTCGAACTATTACACAAACAGTGTAACACCTTACATCGTATCTAGATATTTGTGCGAGACCAGTGTTCTATCCGAAAAAAAAAATCAATAAAACCTCAATATAAATACATAATCGTTGAAAAATGATTATATTTTATACCGATTTCTAACACTCTTCATGCATTAGCTGTCATCACCGCTAACAAAAACTCAATACATCGTTTTGAAATGAACAGATTTAAAAGCAACAACTTTATTCGTTCAACGCGCAGTCTGATGAAACACGAGCGTTTACCCGTATGTTGGATGCCGTGAAATAAAAACGATTTTCAAACGTACAACGAATCCGAACTGTAGCCACCGGGCTCGAGATCGATCAGGGATTAGGTTCCGATTGGCGAACAAATGTGCGTTCGTTCGGATCGCGCGATAAGCAAACGATTGCATTACATCCGTGGTACCTACCGGCCGGTTAAAACCATCAAAAAACGATTAGCACATCGAATTAGATCACTTAAAAATGAGCCAACGGCGCGTGTAACAGAAGTGATACGATACGGTGCGCGTTGCAAGAAACGATTCTCGTACCGCGACGACCATACCACCGGGTATACCGCGCGACATACGTTTCCTTACGCTACACACGTACATGTCGCCCGCGCCCCGGTCGATTAGATTTATTCCGGCGGTAATTTATTTAAGGTCGCCCGACCGTTTTATAGATGAAGAGATTACCGGCGACAGCCGTCTTCTGTCCGTGCACGTAAATAGAACCTGCGCGCACGTATAAATGTGAAATATCCGAGCGCGTAACGAGACGATGTTTGTCGATACGTTCCACGTTATAGGGATTCGACGTCGCTACCGCCGTGGCAGTGGCTCGGCAATGCCGTCCACGTGGCCATCGCCAAAGTCTAAGCACGCGCAGACTTGACGTCACTTCAACCGACCACCACACGTTACTCGCGGTGACCGGGCGGTTAGATTTTTACAGCGCGCGAGGTGGTCTTGGATAACAAACAAAATCGATTATTTTATTATTATTTTTTTTTTTTTTTTCCACGTTAACGATAGACCGTACTCCGGAACTCTTACGAAAATCGGCATATCGTATTATAAAATGTTGTGTTCAGTCTCGTATTAGAATATATTTTTCGAATAATTATTAAAATATACATATTATTCGTAATATAATTCCTAGTAGTAAACCGTTTCATGTATGCACGGGGTTCAAATGCATTGTACGTTACGTTGTACTCGTATTAATATCGTTCGATTCGCAGGCGGACTAGTACGGCGTTAAAAATGCTAGGCTTGTATTCGGTTCGTGTTGAACGATGATTGAGATCATTTTTCGTTTACGAAAATCAACGACAGCTAATGAGGAATTTTAAAACATTTACTAATCAAATTTAATTGTGTATCACAATGACCCGTTCTTATACAATAAATATATGAATACATTTAAATAAAATATAATATATTTTCGTCGATGATCAATTCGTTGGTAATGGAGTATCAAGGAATCATTTGTTTTTTTTTTTCAAGGGGCTGGTGTTTTTAATTGCTGTTTTACGTTTTATATAAAAACTATGAAATAATTATTTAAATGAAAAAACTATATTTAAGCAATAAATCACGTTTTGTAATAAAAAAAACAGGACTCATAACTTATGACTCTAAAAAAGGTTGTTATAAACGCTATAATAAACTCTTAAAAATATTAATATAAGCGCTTAAATATGCACTAAAAATACTAAAATATGCAAAAAAAAAAAAATATATCGTGTATAAAAAAAATATTTCTCTTATTATTGAAAAAACATATCATGATCGCTTATCGATTGCATGGCTATAAGTTAAATATTTAAATATACAACTTATACCATAAGAAGAATTAATTAATTAACCTGAATTAATTACAAATATATATGATTAATACTATTATAATTATTTATCGTTATTAAGAAAAATGTTTTAAAGGCTACGGAACTGAAAGACTTAAAATAGACAAAATAGCTGAAACAACTTTAAAACAAATTTATAGCTTACATAGGTATTTCTTGGATCTCTCAAAAAAAAAAAAAAAAAAATGCAAATGCTAGAAGTTATGAGCCCTGGTAATAAAGTGTATCGTAACAGCATTTTTTTTTTCGAGCACATGGCGTCTATGTATTTTATATTACTTAAGATAAAGATAGCTATTACTTTAGATTCCTTACATCGTTGTGGTATAAAGGACACTAGAGCTCTGCTAACGCCCCTCGTTACGCCACCGTCAGTTGGGTTTATTCGATCCTGGTGAGTCACGTCACTAATAGGCTCTGTTGATTAGTATGTAGTCCAGAGGTGCGTAACCTTTTTTGATCCACAACCCTCAAATGAATTTATTTTGAATAGACAACCTTCCTACCAACATTACGTAAGTGTATAATACACATTTACTTAATGTATACAAACATTTTGTTCGTATAAATCAAATCTCTGATTTTAGTAAATTTTAATATTTCTTTGATTTAATCAATTCAATACGTAAAATGAAAATAAACGAATAGAAAATTAGAGTTTTATGAAACATAAAATAAATGAATATAAAGTTACATAAAATAGTACACATAATAGTATACATAACATGTTCATTTGGCAACTATTGGTGACCTCCTAATACAATTCGGTGACCTTCAGACAGTGTACCACAGATCTATCCTACCGCATTGGAGAAATCTTGTGCTCTATAACAATGGTTTCTACCTTTTTGAGTTCACGACCCCTCATAATGTCACCAGTATGTCTAAAGACCCTTTTGTAATGTAAGTATTGAAAAATTTTACAAACTGTTATTGTATTTATTTTTGTATACGTTTTACAAAAAAAAGTATAGTATAAAAACCGATTGGCGTAAATTAATAGAAAAAAAAAAAAAACAATAAAAATGATGTAAATTTTAATGTTTTTTTAATTTAATGACTTTTTTGCTCTTGTTGATTTGAAATAATTTTTTTTTCACATGATGTGGCCCTAAAATAATTGTTGTAAAGTAATTGTTGCGATCCGCCAGTTGAGAATCGCTGCTCTATAATATATGTAATCGAAACGGATTCATTCCGTTTTCGTTGAAAACTTCGGCCGAGTTCATTTCCAACCCCATAAACCTATTGTCGACTGTAGATGAGCGCTAAGCGGTTTACTACTAATCCGAAGTGCACAACTGGCGGTCGTTACGAATAAAAAAAAACCGCAGTAAACTCTGCGGTTCGTTGTACACTTGAATGCACTCGCGTGTACGTGTATCCAATGAACATAATACCTCCATCCACCCCCGACCGCGACCACTACTCGTATAGGTACAACTACCACTGCTTGTGTGCCGTACGGCAATAAATTTCGACCGGACCGTGAACATATTTTCGATTTAATTACAACACGCCGAACGTTGTAATTTCGCTACGCGCAACAAATTCAACTGTGTCACTTGTGCACGCTGTACAACCTGATTTATTTTTACCGAACGATCCGGAACCAGCTCGCGGATCACTTTTATCATTATTATTGTATATGTACGCGAAACGCCATTAAAATTATGTACGTCCGTTGATCGGATATTATTACGCGATAGAGTATAAATCGTATAAATCGTAATTCGCGTCGTTGTTTTCGGAAATAATCATAATTTAAAATTGATGTTTCATACGCCCGTAATGTCTTAATTTCACGTTCGATCCCCGAGGGTCGGTGTACGATTGAACTCAATAATTATAATTAAATAAAGATTCACCCGTATACGGAATCGCTTTATAACAATGTGATTTATACGTTCGACGAATAATCTTTATTTCTACAACCCTCCGAAGAAATATACTTATTTTGTTTGAATGCATCATAGGTAAAATGCGATAATTAATTGATATAATTAAGCAAAAACATATAAAATTATGATTTATTGAAAATATACAATCATTTGTTTGTAAAACGAAGATTTATCCAATATTACGTTAAATTCAAATAAAATATTATGCATTTGAATTTTATAACGAACATTATCGATTTTCGAAAATATATTTCTACATTAATCACAAGTTATATGTTTATTTATATATAATTATTTGTATTTCCACATTTCCACGGATCGTATATAAAAGAGATGGGAAACTCAAAATAACTTGAAAGCTAGTTTGTAGAAATTTTAAATATGGTGGGTCAAGCTATAGAAAGTGAAAAAAAAATAGTTATTAAAACTGATTGTTAGCATTTAATTTATATAATTTAATTTTTCGACTGAACCAATTCGATCAAATAAGCACTTGATACATAAAACTATGTTAGCTATACTGACATGGATACGCAATATATTTAATTTATAATTTATAATTAAATACATTTAATAATTTAGCTGTAATTCAATACCAGATATGATTATAATACCTAAATTTTACGATTTTTTACGATAGTAATTTGAAAATACAGTATGGGTCAAATGAAAAAATTCCCCGGCCCGCCAGTTGTCTATCAATGAAATATAAGATCCAATTGTAACACATCTAACGGTACAACGATTCGGTAATATAATGTAAATAACTGAAGACAATTTTATTCGCATAATTACATGCTATTCGATTTATAGATCACCAATGGTTTTTAATTTTTGTACAGAGTTCATAGATTTCAAATGTTATAAACAAGTGTTAATATCACTTTTAGTTTTCAAATAAATATTTTTTCATAAATCGTCCGAATAAATATTGTAAATTTAGATTGACATGTTTTTTTTTTTTTTGCTCAATAATTATAGAATTAGAATTTTGTACTCAATAATTATTACTGTTAACAACGGGAGGAAAAGGTTTAAATTTATATTCTTAATTTTAATTATCTAATAGTAATGTGTGGTGACTTTGTTATTTTCGTGCCAATTTAGTTTTTAATGATTAACGCGATACGCATCTTTGCCAACAGAAGCTTAATGACAGTGTTGAACACTATCAAGATGGATTATCTAGATGGAAATTATTCTTCGTTTATCTTATCTATACTCGTATTAATATAATGTCTTATCTGAAATACCATCTTGGACAAAACAAACAGGTTCGTTTATGAGTTTCTTGTAAATCGTCATTTGTGCACACAACTTTTTGTGAGACGTGGCTGTTTGTTCTACGACGGTGAATAAGCTATTCAGATACTGCAGTTCTTTATTAATAATTGCTGTATTTTTATTCTACTAATTGTATTTTTCCACACGCAAGATAATCAATTTTAAAACGAGCCAAGAACTGTTTAAATACAGTCTATCGCCGAGTATGAAATGTTACTGTTTTCGCTCATAACTCACCTGAGCAAAACAAAATTGTTTATTTTCTTTCGATAGGATGCGTGCAACAATATTTGCATGTAACGCGTTCTTTTAGATCGAACATTGGACTCGAAATATTCGTTTGGACAGTCAATAATATGATTTGTTCCACAGTCCAAGAAGTAGAAGAAGAAAAAAAAAATGTAAAAATGTCGAGGAACACGGGAACAATCGTTAAACGTTGTCGAACGTACAGCGTTATTTTTCTCAAACCGTTAAATTTGCGTTCGATGACTTGTTCTCGGTCATCCCATCGAATTCTAACGAGCGGAAGATTCGGCCCTCGGCAACACGTTTGATTTCATCGATCGTAACAGCTGAAAACACGTGTATACGATAAATTTTCCATTTTCATCGCGGCATCGATGTTTTTGTCGCGGTCGTGACGCGTAACGGTCGAATGACGAAAATAATACGTTTTCGCGTTGCGGTTCCGCTGGTTCAGCCGTAACCGTATGTATAAGCGGTGGCCCCCGTCGTCGATAGATTATTTGTCGCACATTCGAACGTCCGCGATCGGGTGCCAACGGCCTCTGCTGCGGTCGGCTTTAGCGAACCCAATTTGTTATTTTATTTTTATTTTCGTACGCGTGCGCGCCGCCGCCGTTGCTCCGTACCGCGGATACTACCTAATACGTTTTCTGCGTGCCGATCGGTCGCGGGCGATAAGAGTTCATCGGGTTCGAGCAGGGGATGCTGGTCGGTCGGTAAAAGAAATCGATCGAGGGAGGGGGACCCGTATACGGGCGTGAGTCCTGTGCGTACACACCCGGGTGTGCGCGCGTGTACTTCAAACGTAGTTTACACGATGCTAGTTTACTAACGACTAGCGAAACACCATACTCATATCACCGTCCCACTGGTAGATAGTAAAATAATTATTTCGTATACACGATACACAAATTCTAGTGGTTACTATAGTAGTATAAGTATATCACTAGTACCGGTAGTCAGTATCACATACGGCCTCATGACTGGTCGTCTTCGCTTCAAAACGACTCGTTACGAATTTGTTTGTGATAATATGTTCAACAAGAGAATTAACGGAAACGATAAATAATTAAAACTTATTGCAATATCCGAATAATAACCGGATAACGAGTATTCGGTATCGTTTCCGGTGTTCTCACGCACACTGCCGGGGAAATAGTATAAAAATTAAAATAGTACAAAATAAACAACTAGTGCCCGATTACACGATACAATTTTTACTCGCATCGGATAAAATAGCGATCTGGTTCGCTAGTAAAGTTGAAATGTTTCAAACTCGACTCGCAAACTAGTTTACTATTAAAATAGTTTGCTAGTTTACTGGCACGCTCAACCGGACAATGCTTTTTTTACTATCAGATAGTGAACCAGCTTACTAGTTGCTAGTAAACTAGTAGATCGTGTAGACTACGCTTTATGTGCGCGCGCGCGTCTGTGCATATGTGTTTGTGCACATGTACTCGCGTGTGTGTCGAATATGATCGTATGCATCGTATATAGCCTTAAACTACCAATAAACCGGCCAATCGGATTATTTAAGAGCGCAAACGGCCGCGCCCACCGCGGCTAGTTTGTACCCAACGTGGTTTATCATTAATCGGCCGCGGGGTTATTGTTATTCATTATTGTTTACGATTGTTCATTATTGTTATTATTACCGGGGCTGACCGGTCGCCGTCCATCGACGCGGCCGAAACGGCATCTTCCAGGCGCGGATCTAGAAACGGAAAAAAAAAAAAAGTATAAGGGGGGGGGGGGGGGGGGGGGGGGGGCAGTAAAACGAGTTATTGCCCAAGATTCGTCGCGCGTGTCGAGTCGTACGAAGTCTTTCTTACAGCTCCTCGTCCGACATATGGTTCCATCTTATGCCTTGCGGGTGGGATTCAGTCCCCATAGCTCCCCCCCGCCTTTGTATCCGCGCACCACGGATCACGGATCGTGCCCGGGTCCGAGCGTTTGCGCGTACCGAGGCGTATTCGTATCGTTCGCGGACGTCGACCGTAAACACGTAGCGCGACCCCCTCCGAAGGAACGTCCCGTTTCACTTGTATACAAGCGTCGGAATGATAATCGTCGTGAGAAGGGATCGACCGGAACTGTCGTCCGCGGTCCGTTTTCGACGGATCTAGCCCGCACGAGGACGTCCGATCAGCAAAACCCTTGCAGGTGACCGTCTACTTGTAAGTCTCCGGTACGACGAGCACACAAGTCTCTTGTACGACGTCGTTCTTACGGTCGCGCGCACATCTGTATCCCGGGATTGGGGAGGGGGGCTATGCCTACGGCAATCAGTAGGTATACGATGATAAATTATGGTATGTGAATAATTAAATAAACGTAACTTAATTTTTTTTTTTTATCGATACATATTAGTTATTGTTTTTTTTCCTTGATTCTCGTACATTTTTCTCGGATAGCTTTCACTGTTTATGACTAGTACTCTGGCAGTCAAGTGTATCCTGTTATATTATTTTGATAAGTTTTCGCACAAACTTATTGTTTTATTTTTTCTATAATTAAACATGATTTTTTTTTTTTTTTTTTGCCAAATAGCTTAGAATATACTACGTTTAATTGGAGCAACATCAGTTAAAATACGAGTTCCTCACTCTTAAACTTCAATCGTAGAGCCCTATTTACAATTTTGAGGGGAGGACGCCCGGCATTCCACATGCGCTCGCCTATGTTATTACTCTATTGCAAGCACCTCAATTGTACACCGCCTTATGCTTGAAGTTGGTTTTGCGTTGCGTCGTTTTATGAATTATTATGATTATCAGATCATAGTCCATTTCAGAAAATAGTACATTATGTATACTTAGAACGTTTGGACGTAGACGAATTGTATTGTGTTATTCAAAATATAAATTATACAATAATCCTCGTGTTCATTTCTAGTTTTTTTTTCTTCAGATATTGGGTATTTTTTTACTAATTTATCTTTACATATTCGATAAGACATTTTCAATGATCAGAAATAAACAAACAGTACATCTAAACGAGATGGTGACGGACTAGACTACATTTTCAAGCGAAGACCCGAGGAAAGTTAGGTTAGTTCATCACAAGAATACCGATTACTGACAGACAACGATAACATTTTGGAGAAAAATGTTGATTTAATATGAATAATACAAGTTTTATATTATTTAATTTACTTGCTACATAAATAATATGAAATTTTGGAATTTAAAATGTACTAAATGTGTACGTAGCAAAAAAAAGACTATATTTTTACTATTATGAAAAACGAGAGAATAACATTTCAAAGAAATCAAAGTAGTACTGGTTTAACCCGATGAATTATCGAATCTTGTATACGTAGGTGAAATTCCGATATTTGGCAATTCATATTTTTTCTTCCCGGAGTATCACTTGATGAAATGCATTATTGCCACGACATGCACTGGCTGTTAATTTTTGAAACAATTCCGGTGCAGTTAAATAATTATCGGCTTCTTATGCATCGGCGGTGTGTTGCGATGGTTAAAATATTTTTTTTTAAATTCTATTAAATGTTATGGGCACGCATAATAAAAAATAGTAAAACGAAATCAAGCATTCGAAAAAATAGTATATATTATGGTTGATTGCTAGAACGAATATTTTCAATTTCATTTTCTTGTATAATATATTAAAAATCATTGAAAAAACATTAAAAAAAAAAAACTAATAAAATCTCTTAACAATTTAATTATTACCTTAAATGTATGTATAAAATATATTAATTCGGGTTATAAATTAGTGTCTGTATATTGTACACATATATAATTACCGCTTAATGCGGTCTTAATCAAATAGTTTGATAAGAATCATGTGTAATTAAAAATGATTAGAATTTTAAGTATGTACATACGAGTATATTCTAATATATCTAATGTTACTATAAAGTTTTTAATTGTATTTGATGTTTAATGCGTTTAATAGAGTAAATAATTGATTTTATCTAATTTTAATCCTATACTATATCCTCGGTTTTATTATCTTCATTAATGTCAAAAAATACTGCTTTCCGTATAAGTTATACCTAAATTTAAAAAGTGAAATATTTATTTTTGAAAACGTATTTGTAATATTATGAATATGTTCTGGTTATTTTGTTTACATTAATGTTTAATACTATATTGGATTTTTTGTTTTTCACCTTGAAATAATTTTCTTACTCAATTTTTTTTTTTTTGCGTTAGTGATTATTTTCATTTTCGTTCATTTTAGTATCACGTTAGTGATAGGTATTCTTAATTTATAAAAATAATTTTATATTTTGAATTTATTATTTTGACTTTTTTCATTTCTAAGGAGGTGTTGGATTTTTCCCTAGTATTGGGCAATACTTTGGTCAATACGACATATTATTATGCTTATTTAGAGCATTTTTAGTGGATTTTCTGCGTTTTACCACAAACAAAATAAACGTAAAATTATCCAGTTACCACGTGTATGAAATAACCTCAACTTTTCAAAATTTGGCGTACACTGCTTGTTTCATTGGGAGGACAGCATATCTCTAGCTTTTACCAAGGTCTGGCACACCGAAATCCTATATAAATTAAAAATACTTCTCCCACCCTCTCATTTCATATTCTTTAAATGATACCGGAAAAACCGTCATTTTGTTACCAAAGTAGGTTCCGAATCTTACGACTTATTCCCTATCCTAGTTGGTGTAATACCTAAGGTGCTCTCTCATCTCCAATCCTGTATAACATAATGCCGCAGACCAACCAACACCCAACAGCACTTCCGTAGCTGAGTTTGCATATTTACTTCCTAAATGCGTTACTACCTAGTAACTCATTTCTTATAAATTCAATTCGTGCCATCAAGTAAATAATATCGATCGATCATGTTTATTGTCAAAAAAAAAAAAAAAAATCATAGATTGTACTTATCTAATAAATAACAAAAAAAAATACATGTTTATTGTTTTATGTATAACAAAACGTATAATGAAAAATACGACAAAAACTCTATAAATATAAATAAATACATAAACAAATATGAATAAATACGCGTTGTACATTGTTCGCGCAACGGAAATACCATTTATAGAATCGCGTCAAAGGAGTCGATGGCACGATGTCCGCACTCCTACACGGTCCTGCGACAGAAGACCAATCCGCAGCCGATTTATACATATGGAGATGTGAAAATATACGACACTTGATCGGCATATCGTGTTTATTATTAATATATTATTATAAAAATGTACGCGAAGGCTGTAACGTAGTGCTTCCTATTTGTAGACGGTTACGTGTACTGTCCGCCATTGGAAACGTTCGAGGGCGATTAAATGCCACGTCGCAATCAGGTACGATGTTCACCCCTTCCCGTCACCATCGCCGCAGGACGCAATAGTAATACGAACATTCGTCTTAACGTCACGAAATTATTGAAAACGGAACGAAAAATTACTAAAATTGTATTTTAGTTTGAATTTCTAGAAATAAACTATTAACGTAATTTATACGTGAATTACACGAATAGTAAAATTGGTTATAACATTAAATCACACTACAACGTACGATGTATAAAACCGGTCGATTGTAGAATCCAATAGAACTTTTCGGCTTATTCGTAAAAATAAATGATATTATGATGACAACGAACGTTCGGTTCAACATCGCAAATTTATTCTAACCGGCAGAAATCAGAACCACTTTTGTATAGCACTGCAGATTACCCAATAAAGTATGAAAATAATTAAAATTTGTGTTGAGAAAATATCTCGGGGAATTAATTTTCTCTCGAATTGCAGATAAGTTCACTGTTACAAAGCGAGTTTTAAGAAGTCTCCGAAAGGGACCAAGGGATTCATGTTTGTTTTTTCTTAAATTTTTCAACCGGTGAGCAAACGTGCCACAATATTATCATTATCCTGGATTGGTTACATTTCAGAAAACGTGTAACATTTCGTTATAAAGTATCGGTCGAAAAATGTTTCGCCATCACCTACGCAGAAAAATATTAAATGTTTAATAACAGTGTCGGCGATTTACTTGGGTATTCGATACGAATAACTATAATGATTATTATTTTGCAATACGTATTTATATAAGTTATTTGATTCGCGATAACCAAAATAACGCGATTCAAAATGTTCACTGCCAACGCGATAGTTTGTTTTAGGAAATATTTTGTCAACACCACCGCAGGTATATTATATTACGTGATTTGCATGTTCTACTGTAACCGCGCTGTTTATAAATTATTTTTACGCGTAATGTTTCCGAGACGTAAACTATACGTGCATCGTTCGCGGGTTTCTCGTCCTTTCCGCCGGACTGCTGCACTTCCTTCCTGCGCGCGCGCACGTACGATAAATCGTAATAATATAATATATACATATCAGTGGCGTATATAGGGAGGCCTAGTTGACTACAGCCCCCCCCCCCCCCGAAATGTTTAAAAAAACTTAAAAATTATTTTAAACGTTTGTTATATTTTAATGGTGCTTTATGCTTGTTTGGAATTTGCGTCCGACGGCAAATATAACCATGGTCTGTAATATCATTTTTATTTTTCTGGTATTCTTATTTTTATTTTTAATACCCAGAGAAAAAATTGAAACTTTGTCAAATCGTTTTGGAACATTCTGTAAATGAAATGTAGATAAGTAGGTACCTACTGTGTCTTGTTAGTAATTCTTAGATAGCAGATAGGTAACTTAACTCTGTCCATAGTAGCCAGTCCCGAAAATATTTTCTGTATACGCCACTGATACATATGCATGTGTTAGGTTCGAGTGAGATCGCCCACGCTCTTGCCAACGGCCTTTCGTCGTCCCGACGTCCATAATATTATATTTACAATGTGTTGATACTAATTTAACTGGTAATGATGTTGTCGTCCTACGCCCACGAACAGCAGCAATCAGTGTTAACCTACCTGCGCGGTTCAACACGCGCATGTAAAATATATTTTTAATGGTCCACGCGAGGCACCGGTTTTCGATTTTGTAATTGTATATAAAAATATATATATATACAGGCGAGTCGCGATAACTCGAAAAACTTGACAACTCTAACTGTGTTTTATTCCTCTAGAAGATTCTTCCCCTATAAATTAGTTAGATATCTCGAATAATACATATCTTGAAGTGAATTTTTATCCCCTTTCAACTTCGAGTTATCGCGGCTCGACTGTATATTCTTTATACATCGTTGCGATGAAGTCGCATAAACATCATTCTTATGATATTCGCAGTAGTTGTACGGTCCCGACAACTGTACACAGTTCGACAGTGCCCCATATTTCATAATAGGTAATGCAATTTTACCAGATTTCGATATAATATTCTATTCCGTATAGAGGTCCGAGAAGAAAACAAATGGCTAACATTTCGTTTTTAGATCATGACGTGGTAGTCTTTAATGTTTTTGGTGTGTTAATGGTCGTAGTCATCGTTTCCGGTATGAGTGTTTAATGTTGTACGGATAGTTGAAAATGCTCTATATTTTGAGTTTTTTTTAATAAATGTACAAATCCGAATCCTATGGTGATCGCATGTTGTAGATAATTTGTGTTGTACGTGACCCCATACATAACTTCTGTTCATAGTGAATACCTTTAAATGAATTGTGTACTCTCTCGTAAAATAACTATATCTTTTATAGTTTGATTGCAAAAAAAATAAATAAAAAAATATACATTTTTACTAAAAATTACATTAAACCATATACAGGTATATATAGACTTATCACATCAGTGTCGATTAAGTGACGTTGATTTTACGTCCAACTCACTTTCTTCTTTGTTTACTTCCACACTCTATGTGGGTCTCTACGCGTAACCACCTTCAAAAGGTTCCTTATCATATTCACGTTTATCAACACATCTGTACTTTTGAACTCGGTAAATTTTAAAATCTACCTGTTCAGCTGTACCTATCTAATGACAACCGGACGCCTGAATGGTTAATGTTAAATAATATATGAATTCTACAACGTTCTGAGATTGTCGTTTTCGACGGCCGATGGTCGACGCGGCGCATGTTCGTACATAGACTGTTACGGGACACGAGCACCGATTCGCTCTCTAGTTCAGCAGATGTTGGGCATTTTAAAATGGTTTAAATGCTTAAAGTTCGTTTTATAATACTTAAATTAAAACAATTCCCAAGTGTTGTTAATTCAACTGTCGTGCCATTCGTCTTGAAGGCGCTTCTGGTTTCCGGACCAAGTTCTTGTCCGATTTAAAGCTTTTTTTCGCACTAAATGATATGTTCACGCGCGAACGTGGTTTTGGGAATTGTATTATCTTTGTCCGCGCCGCGAAAATGTTTGTTTGTCGTTAACATTTTCGTGCGATGCATAGCGGTGCGTTGCGTTGCTACGGCATCGGTCGGCGACAGCGATATGCCTCCGTGTATGACCAACCAGCAACGTAGTTGCGCTGTAATCATTGCGCGGAAATTTCTGTTTTTTCTGTTTTCTCTATAATTATCAATTGTTCTTATAGGTTAAGAGTCATGAGGCACTGAGATCACAAGTCTTCTTTTCACGGTGGCACTGAGGCATCATCGTAATGGTATCCGGCGGCCGTAGCTTTCGTCGTGAATCCATTATCGTCATATGATGCACAATTCATCTTTCGTATCCGGTCTTTTTTCGTTGTGTGCACCTCGAATTCGTTCTCGTGTGTTATTGTTACTACAGCCATTTTTTGTCCAAACCACGTTTTTCTTTGTTTTGATCTAAGTGTTGTACGGAACTTCATTTATTGGTCACCATGTATTATTTATTATGTATTACTCACTTGCCAGCATCAATTTTAATTTTAATTTAATTTTACTCACATTCCCGGTGCAGTGGCGTGGGATGAAATCCACCATCTAACGCAGACACATGTTTTAAGTGTCAAATATAAGTAATATAATATAATTATTGATGTAATGACGATAAAATTGAATTAATGATAAAACTAAGCTATTAAGTTATAATTAATATAATTGACAAAAAAAAAAAAATATATACTAAAAAAAAATCACAAAAAACCTGACCGAGAATCGAACCGAAACTTATGTGGGATTTCAATCTTTCAGAGAGTATAACGGACTGTTTTGAGGAATACTTACGTAAAACAGAAAAAGATGACGTGCCTCCTTATCTAACGGTTCGAGGCTTTACATTCTTCTCTATCGGCGGACGCCAGTATCATGCAATCCTCACCATCACCAGTTTTTTAATTCGACACGTCATCTATGTTATACAGCGCCCGAACGGGACAGCCCGGACGCACAGGTGCTTAACGATTTTTCTATTATTTAAAGTTCTCATTGTTGATATTTAACTAGATAAAAATAAAATAAATAAAAAAATAGGTAAGTGACGATTATTTTATTTGACTAAAAATCCAAAGGTTATTACTATTTGTCTATCTCAGAAATCTTTAGTTATTTACCGTAATCAATCTGGACATATATTTTTTTTTTTTTTGCGATATTCAATCGAATCGTCGAACGCCGGGGTCCGTAATTACTTAGGAACGAAAAGGTATAAAATCGACCGCGCACACGAACTCGTATGTCAACACTTTCTCACGGTGAAATTCACAAGTCAACCTACTATATTTTATATTACATTTTAATGTTAATTTTAGTCTAAACGTTTTCAATATTATTTCCAAAAACTATGTGCTGGTTAAATTTTTTATGAAACATTTGATTTTTCGAAAATAACCAATTAATAAAAATCAATAATTAAAATAGATCGATTTGTATGATTGATATGAAATTTGTCTGTTGAAAAAAGGAAAACTGTTGTGGTAGCTTTTAATGTCAAAACGGTATACCCGCTAATACGCTTGTACATTTTATCTGTATACCGTGTTTATACATATTAGTACAGTATCTCGTGAAGAATTCGAAGGCTACGTGGTCGAAAACAAATGTTCGCGTGACGAAAAACTTCAAGTGTTTACCGCTCAGGAAAACGTACAGTTCGCGCAGCGTTATCGGTCGAGACACAAATGTACAGTTGATTTGTTCGTTAAATCCAAAACGATTCGGACCCCACGTCGATTCCCAAGTCCGTCCGTACGGAAACGAAAGTACAAACGGTTAAAAAACGTCCGTGTCAACGGAACGAGGGTTAAGAGGGATCGTTAAACCGAAACCGTCGAAACGATGGGCACCGACGAGAAGAGGTATATATAGCTGGTCTTCTGAACTCCTGTCGCCGTCGTGCACGCCCGAACGCGTCTTCTCATGTCCGCGGTTTGTACAACCGCAGCCAGTCGGACGGTCGTTGGAATGCCGTTTACGTGTACAATACGACGGAGACACGATAATGATCGCCAAAACGGCACGCACTAATAAGGATTACACCGCGGGCACAGGTGGGGTGCAACAGCAACAGCGACAGCAATAATCGACGGCTGGGCTGCACGTCGACGGAAATCGTCTCGGAGCCACGCGCGCGCGTTTACCTGTTGATCACCGTCGAACGTTTTCGATAGGATTTTTAATTTGTTCACCTACTGCAGGTGATGTCCGGTGTTATTTCTGCGGCCGCCCGCCGTATTTTCGTCTGCAGCTTGCGATTCGGTACACGGCGACGATGGTTATCTGGTTACGATGTTTAACGTCTTGCGACGCGCGCGCGGACGACTGACACGGTCACAAGCGCGTATTATTTCGTCTTGGGGACGGAAACGTCGTCGTTATCCGCTCGCAGCACTGTTCTCGAATCGCGCGAAACGAATAAAACGCGTGACCACGGTCGTCGGAATACGAACACGGTGCAAGACTCGTTATCACGTGCAATACGACCGATGAAATGTATTCCAGTTCATACGACTTGTTACAACATGATAGTTCGCAGTAGACTCTCGGCACACAAGTCCGGGAGGAAAAAATTCCTTCGAAATTGCAGCTTGCACGCACGACCAATCGCACCGATAACCGTTGACACACACCTTGACGACTCGTTTCGTTTTTATCCGCTTTGAACATCAACTTATTACCGTCTTCAGGTATATATTTTGAACGACACGCGAACAAAATTGTTATTGTTCCGGTACGGTAGGACAAGAATATGTTCGTTTCAACTACAGAAAACTATGCGCACACGGTAAAATGTGATGATCGTTTTTATCGGTAATTCATATTTTTATTCGAAACTTAATGCAACGATTACAATTGCAGATCGTTGTAACATAAATATGTTCGGTCGAAGCTGTACGGAATATGAATGTAATCGTACGCGGGGAATAATTTTGGAATCTGATTGGATCTTGATAATTACTTAAGTAATAAATATATTTATTATAATAAGTAACAGTAGCGAATTCCCAAGTTTCTCCAACGGTGTATTTTAAAACATTTTAGCGATCAACCGTGTAACTTTTTTAGTGGGAAAATTTTATCTAAATGATAAGTAACCTATAACAATTAAATAGAAATTTAAAAATTTAATATTGTTTGAATATTATTATTAAATATTATTAATTTTTAACTTATTTATATGTTGTAATAATGGCATTGAAATTTTGTTCGTGATGTATGTGTTTTTAAATGTAGCCCGTGCTTGAAAGTAAATGGGTAAAAAACAGTTTGAATTATTATTTGTTTTATTATTCTATATCAATATTATAATATTTTAACCCATTTGTTCCCAAAGCAAACACATAATTTGGAATTTATTTAAGAAACTTTATCACGCCGTATCATATGTGATGTTAAAACCTCTACTTATAAGCAACTTATTTATTATTTTCGAATTATTGATCTTAATTGGTAAATAATAATTGCATTATGGCATTATTAAATTGTTTTTAATGTCAGTCGTAAGTAATACTCAGATTAATATAGATTTAAAAGCAATGGTTGAAGTAGATTCAAAGTTGAACGTATTAATTATTTATTCAAATCAGGTGTGATACTTATTCTTATAAAACATTTTGCCGATAAACATCGAACGAATAAATATTATTAATAAACGATGACTAACGTTGTAAGGTAATATTCCAAATTATGAATTCATCGAAATCAATGTTATGACTACTTCGAAAAACATGCCGTGTACGTAAGTATTTACACGTGATATGTAAACGCGACAAATTATAATAATAAAACTGTCGAAAATGAAATGCACGAAGAACATTTTTGGCACAACGAATCGCACGATTATTGATGGACCTCCATCAATCCATCTACAAAGCTAGTAATCAGCATACCTGTGTGTTTCTTGACACACGATAAACGATGAAATCCGATGGTCTTGAGCCGGAACGTGTTTTTCCATTGTGATCGATAGATAAATTACTAAATTTTTGACAAATCTCGGACGGACGACTATCTCTGCGGACTAGACGTATCTCGGCAACCATCGGTACGGTCTCTGTTCGCGTTCCAAGGTATTCGAATCCCATGGAATTTGTTCGGTTTCGCGCGGACGTGATCGACAGGCACACTCCGAGTCGACAAAACGGTTTTCACGGTCGTCCGTACGACCCGCGAACATTCGCCCGCCCCGGTGCACGCGCTTGGGTCTGCTGCTAATCTCTCACGGGACGAGCTTAGCAGCACGACGGGACGAAAAATATTAACGAAATTCGAACCGTCCTTCGACAATGATCGATAGACGTTCGGAGGAGCCACGTGCGCAACATCAGGAATTCGTGCGCGAAGACAAATGATTCCGTGTCGCAGTGTACATATAAGCATACAAAATGAACTTGTCGGATCGCACTGCCGGTAACACGTGTGCCAAGGAGTTATGTACGCGCGTATACAACGCCGTACATTATTCGTTCGGTGTACGGACTGAATAATACCGTGTATTATCGCATCCAAGACAAGTGTGCGTGTGTACACGCACAATCGTATCTGCATATTTCAATAACGTCTGTCGTTTTCAGTCAGGTATTCGTTTTTTCATGCATTCTTTCTTTTACGAATTAATTTTCACTGTAAAGTAAAAAAAAAAAAAAAAAAACCCAACGGTTTCGCGTACATCGCTACGGTCCGACGAGAGACGCGCTCTCCTCCGATTGTCAACCGCAGTACGTATACGCGCGCGTATAGGAAAACCGTGTACACTCAACGAAACTCGATTAATCACAGCGTACACGGGACGTTCTTTGTGATGTAAAAAAAAAAAACAAACAAACAAACAGACTAAAAACGAAAGAAAAAAAAAAAAGTGAAAAAAATTAAATAAATAAAGGTACTAATAAATTAACGGCAACGCCGATGCTGCTGCGGCCGGAGGGTTGAATAAATAAACGTGGACGACGATCGTTACGCGTTCTGTCGTTGTTTAACCGAACGGTTATCTTGTTCGACCGGCCAGGAAACACGACGTGTCGCAGTCGAGCGTTTTAAAAAACGAAATAATAATAAATAAACCGAGACGACGGGTTTAGGGGGATGGGGGCGCGGTGCGCGGTGTTGCCGTACGCGTGTACGTTATACGCGCGTACGGGTCGTAGATCGGGAAAAACGGCGAGGAGAAGGACGACTCGTGGAGGGGTTGGATCGAGATCTCGGTGCCGGTTACCGCGTCCTAATTAAAAAATATTTCGAACTCGGAACCACAGGTGAACAACACACGAAACGGGGCAGAGACAAACCGTCGGAGACGCGACGCGACCGCGACGGTGTGTGGTTTTTTTTTCTCTCCTTCGCGCGCGTGTTCCGTGGAAACAAGAGAGAAAGCTAGTGGGATACGGACACGGAACCGCGAGGTGCTAGAAGAGGGGTGGGTGGGGAAACAATGGACTACCTGATGTTTTTATAGTGTTTTTATGTACGTGTGTGTGTGCGCGTGCGCGTGCGTGCGTATTCTTTATTTACGAAGAGGAGCACTAATACAACTACTGCACAACTACTACTACCACTTTTTTGCTGCTGCTTGCTTCTCCTCGTCCTCCGCGTCCTTGTACACGTCGCACTCTGAATAATGTCCTGCGACACGAGACCGCAGCTGATAAACGGCCGCGCGGTCCGTTTCCGTATTCGCGTACGGATTCAACGCGCACGTTCATACGCTTGTTCGTGCGCGCATATGGCGGGAGGAGGGTAGGTGGTACCTAAGATCGCGGTATGCTTATCCGCGTCGTGTTTTTCAACCGCTGACCACGCGGCGTCAAAGCTATCGTCGGTAAGGGATGTTGTGAGTTTATTTGAATACCTGATTTCGACTTTTGTCGCCGTTGGCTCGACCTTACGCGCTCGATTTTTCTCTCGTCTGAATCGCACGCGACATCGTGTCCGAGATCGGGGATACGTCACGCCGTCGCCGACGTCACGCCGTCGCACTTTTTTTTTCTTTTGAGTTACGTTTTATTCAATTTTTTTAAAACCCATTTTTAATGCTTTTTTTAAGCGTAATTGGAAGATTTATAAAGCTTTATTGCTTTTTTTTTTTTTTTAGTGTTTTGTTTTAATTTTTTATCGCTTTGAAATCCGTACTCTAATATATAATAGTGTCGAGTGACACGTCGCAATGCGACCGCGGCGTTTTCCGATTCGAAATCATGTGAAAAATTGGGGTATTGTGAATTCCGCCCAAAAAAAAATGCAGTTCAAAAATGGATTTGTCAATCATGTCATATCTTATCGGCTTTGCCACATATTGTGGATCTAATTGGAAATATTAGATAGAAATGTTACAATGTTCAGTACACGTCATAGAGCAGGGGTCGGCAACCCTTTGAACCACGCGGGCCATATTTTTTTTTTCAAATGTTTATCAAGGGCCACATAAAAAAAAAAATTTTATTACTAATAATTGTATTGCTATTATATTTGATTATTTTACTTAGAAATACGAGTGTAAAAAATACGAATGTTACAGGAAAACATTGCTTTTAAGAAAAACTTTAATTTTTTAACGAATTTAACATAATGGCTTACCTTTGTTTTCGACGAAAAAGTAAACAATTACAAAAAGTAATCAACCCAAGAATTGTTAAAAAAACGATGTTTATCACAATTTTTTTCTTTTTTAGTCGCCATAATGTTTGGATTTACTTGTAAAACGAAACTATTACAAACGCATAGTAACTATAACCATAGATTAAATATATTAGATACATATGTATTAAATTAATAGATTAAATATGTTTAAAATTTTAATTTTTAAATATATATAAGTATATTTAATTTATCCTATGACTGAGTAGTTCAGCCATCATTATCTTCGACTTCGATTAGATAATAATAACAATTTTATAGATTAAACTGACTATACAACTATATAGAATAAACATCAATTGTTAACGATTAGGTTAAATTTTATTTATAAAGAAAAAAAAACTTGAATAGTATTGAAAATTGTATGAAAAATTTTTATGGACAAAAATAAAACACAAAAATTAAACACCTTTGTGCGGGCCATAAAAAATTGCTTCGCGAATTGCCGATCCCTGTCCTAGAGTCTTATACCCGAATACGCTATAATGGCTCAATTTATAGAATCAGAACGTGGAAATATAATTTTAGTATTAGAAAATTTTAAATTTTTTAAAGTAAACTTATAAGTTATGTGCAGGATGTGTTAATTAACTATCAATTTTTTTCGGGCGGAATTTACATGTACCTTATTTTTGTTACCTGTAGTTCATCTTGGGCGGAATATACACGCGAAAATAAACAACAAAACGCGATCGTCGTCACAACAGCGGTACGGTATTGCGATGGACATCGTGTTCGTACGTGCAGTCTTGTGCACCAGCTGCTGCGGTGTCGTTCGCGCGAGCGAATTACGTCGCGAATCACACCTGTTTTCGGACGCAAATTTAAGGAACCGTTCGCGTAAGACCCTCGTCCTCCGACCCGACACGTTTCGAACGTATTCCAAACGCACACGCGTGGTCAATCGAATCGTTACGAATCGTGTGCGGATAAATATTACGTGCAATCGTACACGAATCCCGTGACGATAACCGTGTAGTTTCTATAGACGCGATCGCGATTTTTTTCGTTTTCAATTCGACCGGAAAATGAAACAGTGTCCGTCGTTCCGGGATATTTTCGTGGAGTAAAAATGTTGACAGCAACGCAATCGAAAATCAAATCGGTTGGTTCCTTTTATTATGATTTTTTAATTTTTTCTTACGCTAGACCTTACAAAACGCGTACAACTTTAACAACATGTTGAATTGATTTCGTTCAATCGAGTGATTGAAGTACACTACGAAAGTTTCACGATCGCCTTGTAACGCTAAAAAAACATGTGAGCTCTGTCAGTCACGATCAATTACATGGAAATATTTGTTTCGCATTCGTACACTTACTACTAGTAAGTCACTAGTGTTACGCAATAAGTGACCGTTTTCAAACGATATCGGATTGTTCGAATGCCTTATAGTTAATCGATCGACGAAACAGTGGTCAGTGCGTATCGATTTAAACGCGGAACGTTAGGGAGTCGATCGCAATAAATGGAAAACGATAGCGTTTCTTCTACGGAAGCGTTGTGAGTTGTTTACGCAAATTCGCGTATTGTTTACGTCATAGCACATCGTAATTAAACATGAATAGAAATCGCACCCATCTGGTCCGTACAATGTTCTACCCAGAGGCAGCTGCTTAGTACGGTGATGTAATTTTTGTACCGCACATGACCTAAATCGTACACATTCATCGCCAAAGAAATATCACGTTTTCTGTGTACACCGCGTCGGACATACAAAATCTTAAATCTTTCACGCACATATTACCGATCACGGCGTTTAAAATCGATCGGCATATGGTTAGGTATATGTGTGCGAATGTTAGATACAACGTAAAACTACATTCTGGAATAATAGCGGGTACGCCTTGTCGTGCGTGTAGTTTCCATCGTTGTTGCAACCGAAACCATGTTCTCGAAAACATAATTATGCATCCGTTTCAAACGAGGTGCGGAAACAATATTTTCCAAAACGATATTGTGCGTTCGACCGCCGATCGGAGATGGCTCGATCGCACCACATCTATAAGGCCTTCCAGGTATACCGCGCGGTATCGCGAACGGAGAGAATAACCCTAACGAATAGCATGCATGGTGAAATGAAGATTGCCGGTAAACGATTAATTATTTCAAGGCGCACGTCGGCCCGAGGACTTGTTTTCGCGCCGAGATCTGTATGGGAAATCGGCGTTCATTTCTTTTCGGCGCATATACGAGTTATACACCAAATACCAGACACTTAATAACAATCATAATGCGTTAGACATTCTTTCTGTTTTTCTGTTACGGTACATTCTCTCGCTGCGTCGTTCCTTCGTAACACCATAGGCACCGACGAAACGTGCTTGGCTGAAAATCCGAACATACTTCGACATTATTATCTCCGAGATAATGTTTAACGATTTGAAATAACTTTTTAAAGTGATTTTTTTTTTTTTTTTAATACGAATGCTAACGAAATGTTATCGAACAGAATGCAAACCAAATAAAATTATAATAAAAAATAATATAATAATAACACCAAATAATAATAAAAAAAAAAATAATAATTTTAACCTTTTAACGATTTTACGCCAATAAAAACGAACCAAGCACACTACATTGGCTTGGAGGGGGCGGCGGGGTAAATAACTTTACGCGACGCGTGGATTTAATTTTTAATTTGCACGAAAACTAATGATGCAGCAATCGCGTTTTAAGAAACCCGCTGTTGGTTTTTCGTAAAAACATAATATACCCGGTATACCTGCTACCTATCTCGGCTCTCACGCAAATTATTTTTATAGCGACCGTCCGTAACGAATCCCGTAATTACGCGATGAAAATTTTAATAATAATAATAATAATAAATAAATGAACACCCGTTAATATATACGGGCGTTGATGTGCCTCCGAAACTGTTCGGGATAATTAAAATTGAAATCGGTCAGCGTCGTTTAAAGTGCGTGACCCAACGTAGCCGGCACCTGTCTGTGCATAATATCCTGACTGTTCCGCATGCGATGGTTATCGATAGAAGTTCGGTTATGGCGAATACAGGTAAGCAACAGCGATCGGTTTGGCCCGCAAAAGAAAACGGTACAAATTAATGTCGACAATTTGGGCGCGGGAAAGAGTCAAACAAGTTGGCAACGGTACGTTCGGGTGTCGAAGTCGCACGCGGGTTCCATTTTGTTGATTTTTAAAAGGAAATAATACATTCACCGCCACCGTTTCGGATTCTGAACAAAGGAAACTGATGGTATTCGTTTTGTCTTTTCTTTTTCAGTGACCAATCCCATTGAACAGAGCCCGTACTGCGCAATCTACGTCCACGTAAGAGAACCCAACACTGAGTATCTCCAATTCGATCACAAATTATTCGAAATCTCCTAGTGGATCACGCGTGCCTATCAAGCATTGGACTTAAACGAAATCATTTTCCACATATTCTTCTCGTGGGAAACGTATAAGTCGAGGTTTTCACGTTGACGTATAACGATTTGTTGTTGAAAAATAAAACATTCGGAAATAAAAAATTCTTGACGTTTTTTTTCGATGCGAAGAAACAACCGAAACACAATGTTCAATTCGGACCAGAAAGCATTCGTATAATATAATTAGGTTTGAAATGTCTAAATATTTAGCTAACAAACCGAACGAATTTTTTTTTTTAATATTTCGCAAGCGAAATTGGTTATTTGCTCGAGCATACTTCCTCTTCGGTGCAACGTGGCTACGGCTTTCTCATTAAGTCCGTTGGACTCTGAACATCACCTCCACGACGACCGAAATGACTTCGACCAATTCGTACAACGCTGTTCCGGTGTATGCACATATGTGTTCATTACTGTTACGCGCACACCCATCGGTCATCATTGCTCTATATTATCATCGCAGATCTTCCAACGACAATCGGTCGATTTCTGTGCGCGCATTGTTGATATGAAAATAGTCCAATTTCGTAATCCACGTGACTAAAAATGACTGTAACGCTTGTGCTTGTTTAAGTAGAACGTTATTAGTAAAAAAAAAACGTAGTCGCCGAGGTCGTAACGATTTGTTAAAAAATAATTGTAAAAAATACCATGTTCTTCGATTGACACGGGAGACGTCACGACTAGTGAGTAGTCACCCTGTGCTCATGGTATGTCGGGACCGATTGTCAATTTTACACGTGATCTCGCGATTCCTTCTGATCCTTCTCTTTGGCACCGATGTCGATTGGCACGTTCCAAATCCATCTCTAAGGCATAAGCGTGCGCAGGGGGTTTGCTGGGTATGCAACTGCATACCCTAAACATAGAGCCTTCTCTCTAAAATAACAAAAAATAAATAAAAATTATGACATATTTGGTCTTATGTATATTATGTGATTTTGTATTGCATTATGATTTTTATTATATTTTTATATTCAATCCCAGACAGTTTAATTTATTTTTGAAACACAAATCATATGCTATAATAACAATTAAATGTGTTAATGAAATTATGAAGTACAATAATTCAAGTGATATTAAATAGCTATTAACTACGGAACAAGAAATGGCTATAAATTAAAATCTCGAATACATTATTGGTGATATTAAGGACTCAAGTATATGCAGAATCGTTTTATGATTAATTTTGATTATTTATCAAATTTATTTTGTTTTTCACTTAAGTATATAATTATGTTTTTTTATATTTACCCTATTTATACGTTTATATTTACCCTATTACTCAAACCATTTCAAGTGTTATGTATACTATATATATTTCAGGAAAAAAAAATTAAAATTTTAAATTAAATAGTTATTAAGATCAGAATTTCGAACGCTTAAATTAACTTTCAGTTTTAAGGGAGGGGAAGCAGTAGCAGCCTTTTGGATACCCTGAAAAAGAGGGCTGCGCACGCCTATGCTCTAAGGGTAACATCAATGCGATTCGTTCCACTCGGAGGGCAAAGCGATAGTACTGTAAACGTTACATCGTGTGACCGTGTTTACCGGCGCGGTGGAGATCGATGGAATTTCGTATGTATTTCATTCGAATTCCGTACGCGCGACGACGACGAAGCTCGTTTTTAGAAACACACGGCAACACCAGTCGTGTACGTATTGTGCACCAACATACGACTGGCAGTACGCGCGCACGAGAAATTGGAAATTAATTTTTTGTAAATCTTTTCTCTTTTTCTATTTTTTCTCTCACGGGATTCTGCCCGATGCCATAAGACTCCGAGATTGCCGTGCGGTGCCTGTATGGATATCGTTTTCCGACAAACTCGTAAAAGTACCCTTGTACACATAATTACATACGTGTAAACATTTCTATACGTATTACACCGGCGGACCGCATTCATTATCCGTCAGCTTTATAATAATATTTTACTTTTTAACCGCACGCGTGGTGTGTTTTGCGTGGACCCTGCGCCCGCGCGTGTCGTAATATTTTATTTGATGTCGACTTTGAAAACTAAAAAAAAGGATCAGTCAAATCACCCAATTACACATGCGCGGTGAATTGAATTGTTCGACGATATATAATACCAATGATGGCCGCAATCTCTAATCGTCAAAAATATATTTTTCGTTCTTACAAAAAAACAAAAAAAAAAAAAAAAAACTGGAAACCATAATGAAGTCGCGAAAAAATATTTTAATATACATTTTTACATAAACGGTAATGTTTCGATTACCATAAAAATGTATTTATCACTCAAAAGCTAACAATTTTATATCGAAAATCTAATATTTAAGTACGAACCATCAGTGCATAGATAATGTTTTAATGCTGATAGTATGATCTACTTTAATTTATTGTTTAAATAGTTAGAAATCATCAAACCGTAAAATAGGCGGTTAATATTGTTTTTTTTTTATTTACGTTTAATGTTTTGTATTTCCACGTAGTTCTCTACGCGTTAATAATAGTGTTAAGTTTTTAAGAAATTCACGAGAAATATCCGACAATCAAAAACACTAGTTATTTCCTATGCGTTTTACTTTTTTCAATATTTGTGCCAAAGCGTCTATTCACTTGTAATGTCACCAAAGCGGTAACAGGTGCAGGTATAAGCGACCGTTCGAAATCGAATCTAACGCGCATAAATGCAAAATATACGGCCGAAAGGATAAAAACCGTAATTTATTTGTTCGATTATATTACCTTTTTATTTTTTTGCGTGTAACAATAAGTAAAGTATCCCGAGGTTCGTGCACACATAGTAGAAAGGGAAGATAAATCAATTGTACAATATGAGTATAAACACCCTTACGATGAACATACAAGATTAGGTATTGAGGAGTTGTGTTTATCTTGAATCTTGAGAATTTCGAGTTCTGACCTTTCGCATTCCACGACCCCGAGACTAACCGAGGTGCATAGTAGTTTTTGCCGTTGATAACTTCTTTGCTTTTATGAAAGAATAAGCGACTTCTCTTGATTGTTATCGTTTTCGCATCTAACCTACACCTCGTATATGAAATTCGCACGAATACAAAGCGTACTGCTATATTCATTTATTAGTTATTAAGTATTTACATGATTTACCTACTACTATTACTACTGCGTCCATAACAGTATAATCGTGATATCGAAAGTTAACACAAACATTCTCTATTTTATAACGATGTGGCACTGTTGTTGTCGACTTGAAAAAAACGTATCAAAATGTGATAATTTTATTTCTGTTCCGTATGCGTACCAATAGTTAAAATGATTGGTATAAATTTAAACTAATATTATGTTCCGTCGATGAGAATTATTGTCGTTTCGATTTTGCACCACAGTTTTCTACAGTGCATCTTCTACTTTATTATATATAGCTTCATGAAGTATAAAAGTCACATTTTTCATCCATACAAACTTGTTATATCACTCTGCCCCTTTCTCTCTCTCTCTTTCTCTCTCTCTCACTCTCTCTCACTCACTTCCTTTCTACTCTTTCCTTACGTTGGCGTCTCCGGTGCTATATTTGTGTAGTGACATCTCGAATGTCCTATAGCTGGTCGTGTTGTATATTATAAGCAAGTAAATCCATAACGCTGAAGTACAGAGGCTTGTTATGCACGTGTGTTTGTAAGTGCACGTGGAAATAAAAAATAACCATTGCCACGCAGTCTGTGGAAACAGCACCATAGTCACTATAGGCGTTGTTCTATTGAATAATAAATAATATAAAACACACTAGAGGTAAATACTGCATTTCCCACTATAATTTAACGGGCCGCATTGTGACATGTCTACAGGTCAACTGTGTATGATATTTACAACGTAATCGATTGCAAAAACAACACGAAAATATTTTATATAAATATACACGGTACAGACACTCGGACACACACACACACACACACACACACACACACACACACACACATGCGCTCAAATAAAAGCACTACGTACACACACACTTCCATGTAAGGGTGGGGGTCATCGAACCGTGAATGACAACCCTATTGTTCGTGTGGACAATATCGACAAATCATGTGCAATAATCATTTGATTCTGAATATAATATATATTACAAAAACGTATCAACTATCTTTAAAACTATACATATGTATATAACAGTGTTTCAGAGCTCGCCGCCTTTCGACATTCCGCGCTTAAGTACACCGCATTTTATTTTTTGTTTTTTTTTTCATTTTCGGTTTCGTCATCATAGCCGTTAAACAATCGACAGTTTTATTCGTGTCGTGCTCGCATAATAATATAATACACAATACCGTATAGAAGTTGACATTCCATTGTAATCCTGTGGTCAGTTACCGGGAATTTAATAAAATTAACACGTCTCGACGTACTTCACATAATTTAATGTAGTATACCTACACCGTTTCGATGCGATTTTCGACATTGTCTTTATTCACGTTTTTAATTCCGATACGTAATATTTTATTTATCACGCCGACGCATCCGATCCGAGTGTCCGGATAAAAGTAATTTGTATCGGCATTACACACAATGTTCAGTACTCTTTTGTCGGGTCAAAAGGTTTTGGATTTTTTTTTTTTTCAGGAAACCATCGTCTGCATATTGCTGTCGCCTGGAACACGCGTTTTTTTTAAACCACGACTTCACGGTTCCAAAAACCGGTAAAACCAACTCGGGTTGCGCCGTACTCATTATTTTACGATTTCGTTACGTCATTTGCGTTCGAATGACCGAAACGAGGTATTTAGTTTTTGAGAAGTTTTCGTAAGTATGTGCGTGTAGCCGCACGAGATGAGGCGAAACGCTCAAAGCTTCCGGTCCGTGCAGTCCCGTGCACACATTGGGATCGTTAAGGATTTCGATTCGTCTACGCCAGGTTTTATTCTAAGGGCAGTACGATCCGAATCGCGTAGTAGGAAAAATCAAAAGGGCAGTTGACTTTATGAATATGGGTACCTTACAAAAATATAATTTTCCTTATAGAATGATTGAATTTCTATTGAGTAATTGAAATTCGTGTAATTTATGAACCCAACACCTAGTACCTGATAAGTAATAATTGTGTACGTTTACTATCTTTGCTACTTCGACGATTGATTGATCTATGAGATTTAAATTTAAATAGTGGTATACGTATAACGGAAAAGAGTCGTATTTTTTTTAACATTTTATCACGTGATAGTCAAAATTCTGAAATATCAATGTACAATTTATTCGGGGAGGGGGTAAGTATTGTAATCCAAAAAAATTTCATAAAACAAACTTTTCAGTGTGTTTGGGTGGTAGGTAAAAATCCTTAGAATAAGCCCGATTCCGATTCAGACTGGTCTCGCGGTGCGCGCACGAATCGTGTCGCATGACGATTTACCATTACGCGTCCGTGTCCTTTTGTCGCACAGCAAACCTCCTCAACGCGAACCCATGTCCTTTGTCCCTGCATCGTAGCTAGTCGATTTCTGCGTGAACAAAAAAAAAAAAAAAAAAACAACATTACGCGTTGTACGGAAATAATGATGATAATAGAAACCGGATACCGTGTATCGGATACGTAGTTGTGATCGCGTTCCCGGTCCCGGATCCGACGTGAGTAAATACGAAAACGATTCGAAAAATCCACGAGCACGTCTTACGAGCGCGAGTAGTGACGGGCGGGGCGCGGGGAACAGCCGAACAGGGCCCGGCGGTAAACAGGTGGTGGAGGATCTGCCGGCCGAGCGCTGCCCCGTGGTCGTCGCATGGTCCGTCTCGTACTCCTCTCCGTTCGCGTACGTAATGATCGGTTTTGCGGCAATAAATCAGCAGCTCATTGCCACCCCCTGCGGCCACTTATTGCGGTAACTCAGCGCGCGCGTGCATGTTCCTCCCGCGCCACCTCCCCGTCGTCCTCATCCCCGTGTCGCCACCTTTCGATTTCGAGACGAAGAAACGAAAACCCCTATAAAGGCGCGCGCGATAAATGTATTCCGGCGATAATATACATAAATCGTATCGTTGTAATAATTACAAGACGAAGAAGAGACAGTAAAATCTGTGTCCGTATACCGTCTGTGCATACGCGTACGGAAAACGGTTTCTTTCTCTCACCCGCCGTCTCGTACAAACGCGCGTCCGGGAAGAATGAAAAAATATGGTGGTGGTTGATGGGGGGGGGGGGGGGCGAAAAAAAAACTACACGAAATGTTTTATTGCCGCGCGCCGCGAGACCCAATAATTAGTGCGACGGCGGTGGCGGCTCCGGCAACGCACGGGCCCGCGCTTGTTATCACTTGACGTTATCAGCGATTGATTGTTAAACATTAATAATTATATTGTACGCGTACGCGCGTCATATGCACGTCGCGGTCGTGGTCCTCGGTGCCGGCGGCCCGCGGGCTAAACACGGTCGAAGGAGTCGCGCGCGCTCGTCGTTCCTTACACCGGTCCTGGTCGGCGCGCGCGTATCGTACGCGCACTTATAATTACTGTTATTATTGCGATGCGCGTATGCGTTTATTACGCGCGCGCCGACGTCCGCGCGGGGGTGAACGGCGGCGGCGGCGGCGGCGGCGGTGGTGGTGGTGGTGGTTGTGACCCGAGCCACTCGCCGTAAACTACCCTCCGGGGCCCGGAGCGTCCGGTCAGGTGTTTTTCTTCGGCCGCGCGGCGGTTCATACACCCACCTTACCTCGTCGTCCCGCTGCGATGATGTTTCGGCTCCGTACGCGGTTTAGGTTAAGAGAAATGTGTACCGCGTCTCCGTACCCATCGTAATCGGTTTTCATTTATTTTTTTTTCCCGAACATTATTTACATACTTACAATTACGAGATCCGTTATCGGAACATCTATCGCGGTCACTCTTCGGACACGGGACGGAGGAGTCCTCGAGCGCGTGCACGGACCCGTCGGAGTAGAAAAACTAATTCGCCAATAACGCCGAGTCGTTTTCTTCTTTCTAACGGAGTCCGCGCTCCAGTATTGTTAACAAATGTTCGACGGAATATAACGGATGCAATTGCTCGCGGTACTATCGCTGCGAAACAAATCGCAAAGACTTTTCCGTTGTCCCGTTCCTTATCGTTACTGCGATTCTTTCGCGGTATTGTCCGCCGCTGTTCTGGGCCGAAAGCCTCGTCGTTCGATAAGCTCCTGCTCATTTTCACTCGGGTCTCATCAAAAGTTACCTCGGACAACTCTTGTTACATCTTGTGGTTACGACGAAGAACGGCAAAAGATCAATACGTTTGGAAAAACAATTTCTACAAAAAAATATTAACTAAACAGGTATTCAACGTTCGGTATTTCTGCTGAAAATATTGTTAGCTAACAGTGCAGCCCAAGATATTAATACTGAAGCAATTCAACGGTGACCGATAATCTGCAGAGGGTTGGATGTCAAAGTCCGCGGATTGTCGTGTAACTGACGAATCGTTTTACGTAACATTTTATTCGGGTCTTGTTTTTCGATGAACAATGGTAACTACTCTTACGGATTAGAAAACTTGGCACTGTAACTTGAAACTTCCGTTATTGACATAATGAAATGCAAACTGAAATACGATCGACGTCATTAGCTCGAGGTCTTAATATTATGATAAGTGTATTGCGCGTGAAGGTCCGCAGCACGGCGAGTCGTAAGGAAATATCGTTCTCCCGATGGAATAACTTTAGACAGATTTATTATACAGGTAAGTGGTTTTCACGAATGAATTGATTTAAATAGTTTTCTTATAAAAAAAAAAAAAAAAACTAAAAAAAAATCGTACGAGTCAATTTTGAAAACGGTGCCCGTACTACAGTGTCGCTTTAGGCTGGTGACTAGCTCGTCTATACCTTGAGGCCCAGTGTACGAGTATAATAATGATATTGCGTTGCATTCAAATATTACGGAAAACACGTTTTTATGACGATCAATTGTTATTATTCGTTTAAGCTCTACACCTCGTGTACAGGAAAATACTATTTTTCTTTCTTTTTCCGAATTTCTTTCTTGTTGAAATAGTTGAACACTATTCACAGTCGCGATAACACGATTTTCCCTGCTGTTCGACATTATGATGCTTATCGATATTATGATGTCATAAACATTGTTATAAATACCTATGTGTTTTCAGCAAAATTTCATACAGTACAATTCTCAAAACCGTATGATTTTAATATATTCTATTTGCTTTTCAAACGGTTTCTGGAGTTTTGCCATCCGCAAAAGCGTTTATAGAGAGAGAGAAAAGAAAAACACGATAGCAATACAAACACGTTTTACATTTCACTCGGAATTTAAAATCGTAATTGTATTTTAGGTTTTCTTATTTAACTATTGGATGTTTATCAATATACAAGACAGGTGAATTCGCTCGTATCACATAATTGTTTTGCACCTTTGGTTTTCTATCTACAGTTACGTCACTGCCAACACCGATGAAATATCCGTGAATGCATGTACATTTATACAGTATACTAAACAGATACAATAATTTATTTCAATCAAAACTAGTACAAGTGTGTGACTACTGCACGTATGTACGTTATTTGTGTCCACGTGCACGAGTGGGTGGGTGAGTGTACTTGCTAGAAAAAAGCAATTAGTTATCATGTCGATTTCGTTTAATTTTCTGTAATATTACGTGAAACAGAAGAAAAACATTTTTTATTAATTTGAAAATAGCAAAGTTGCAGGAGCGGGTCTAGAAATTTTTTTTTTTTTTTTGTGGAGGGTTTAATAATTTTCACTTAACAATAGTCAATAAACGTCCGTAACCTCATCGACGACCGCAATAGCTTATGTGATACAATAACCACGGTGAAAGTTCATGAAATTTAATTGAAACATTATTACGTTTTTAAATACTTGTTAAAACTTGAATTTAATTTTGAATCACCCCTCCCCTTTGGCACGCTCCTGCAAAGTTGTGTTTAACGTAAGGAAGAACAATGCGTGTACAAGAATAAATTGAAAAGGTGTGAACTATATGCAAACAGTTGTATACGTTTAATTGAGTACGTTTTTATTAACCGACTTTAAACGTCCGTCTTTGAAGCAGATGTTTTTTTTTAAAAAAAAAAAAAAACGAACGCAGCATGCTTTTACGCACACATTTTAGTGCGTCGTTATGAATATATGCATACAAAAATATAACCACTACAGTGCATAGGTGTTTGTGTGTATATGCTTATTCGATGTAACGATGTTCTTATGTAATTCTTTTAAAATCTAAAACACTGATCTGTTCTTTATCAAACGCAATCGGCGTTTGGTTTCTTGTAATGGTCATTTTTTTATATTATTTTTTTTTTTTTACTTCTTAATCTGTCTACATGTGTTAGTTACCAATAAAAAAATAATACTAATAATAATAATAATAATAATAATAAACATTACACGTGTATATTGTTTTACCGGATAAACACTAATTTGTATTCCGTTGTCAAATATCAATATGTAAGAACACCACGTACCAACATCGATACCAGATATATCTTTTGACGAAAAATTCCTCTTAACAACAATAGTTGACAAAATTTGTGTACAATAAATGTACACATTATTACGACATAAATATTAATAACCATTACAGTCTCATATATAATTTATATTTATATGATATGAAAAAAAAAAAAAATCAAATAATTATAATCATAAATATATTATCGGGAAATATATGCATGTCTGTGATCTACCGGACTTAAAAGTAACAGTGTCGAACTTGAAATACTCATCTGGTATACAAGTGTGAACGTCGTCTGCGACTGTCGACGGAACGTTTGATTTTAAATATTGTCCTAAGCACTAATAACGAAATGAAAAATACCCGTGCAGTTAATTATAAATATTTACGTTTATACGTAATTAATTTGTTAATTAACTAACCTTAATTTGTTCCATGATACTTAGGCGCATTTGAGCAACTTTTAAACAATCTAAATTAACGACAAGCACATTAGATAAATGTTCCGAGACTAAAAAAATACAAATGTTCAAAACAAAAACGGAACATGTTGTTCTTAACGCGTTACTTCGATTAGCCGATAAAAAAATTAAAACACGTTTTGAATAAGGACAAACGATTTGGTTTTTCTTTAACAGACCCGAAAATAATATTCGTCAACGGAACGATTGAAATTTTTGATCGTGTTTCGAAACATAACAACAATTTCTATAATTACGACCAGATTTGCACGGGTCACGTCGCGAATAATAAAACATAGACAGGGATAGGGCCGTAGGGCAGATTTACCGATCATTTCCACTCTCTCGGGCAGCACGTACGGTATAGGCCGCACGTAAAATAATGGTTGCGCTCAGCGTTTTTGCGACGCGCATAACCTGGATGTCGATTTTTCCGACCACCCCGTTCGCACGGAATTCGTTCGCTTGTTTTTCCGCCCTAAACGTCTAGTCCTGCCCCGGAACGCGCGCACGCACGCGCACGCACGCTATCAGACCGGTGACATTTTGCGAACATGTTATTTTCTCACAGGAAATTAGGGTGGGCCGCAATACCCGGCGCCGCTGGAGTTCATTGTTATCAAAATCCGCAACGGCGAGGATATTATGTTTTTGCGTTATTTTTATTTATTTTATTTTTTTTTTTCTGTTATTCTAGTGCGCTCACGTGTGTGTGTGTTTGCCAACATACTGGAAACGAGGTATACGCTTACGAGCAGAGGGTGTACAAACGGGCAGATCGTTATCACCGTTTCGTTTTTATTTGTTGTCCCGGGAACGCTAAAAACGTTGCGAGCAGTCCGTACACCCGGCGTACGCGACTACACGCGAAAGTGTGCACAAAAGTGTTGCTGCGTACAACACGGCCGGATAAGCTATACGTGCTGTGCACATGATTTTCGTTTACATTTCAAACGTATAACGAACGCATACACGAGACGGTGCCGACACGTGGAGCACAACTCTCTGAACAACAGCACTCGCACGCGCCCGCAATATGATAAGGAATTCGTATCGGACGAACATCGCGAACATTTATAGATAAATAATTTATAATAATAATAATTTATAGTGAATAAATAACTATCGGCTTCGGCCAGTGTCGCCGTACGCGTGTCGTAGACGTTTATCGTGTCCAGTGTTTCTATTCGTTCCGGGACGAAAACACATTGAACGTCGTGCCCGATACCGTTATTTTTATTTTTGTATTTACGTTTCTCTCCTGTCGAGCGCGCGGAAACGCTGCTCGTACTTCGAGTATCTTACATGGATTTATTAATTTTGCAAACGTCTCTCGTAGCAGACGAGCTCAGAAATAACGCACGGTTTTTTCTTACGGGATGTTTACACGATATGCAAATCGAACTTTTTGAATAGATTTCGTTTGACGAACGGAAATGCCTTCGGCTTTTTTTTCGTTTACGATTTTTTTCTTAATTCCGAACCATAACTTTTTCGGTCCGATAAAACGCGGTAATCTGTGTTAATAAATTTCAGAAAACCTTGACGAAATATAAAAATCGAATATCGAATCGGTATGATAAGTCGTGAAGCTGAATCATAAATTTTCCGTAGTTAAAAAAGTGACGCGAAGAAACCAACTCAAAAAATGTGAATACGCTATTTTAAATCCATATATGTATATATGAAACCACTAGTAGATGTATGTTGCGGGTAAAACAGTTATTCTGTATCTAGTACACATGTATTTTGATTTAAAGTTGTGTAGACATGTGTGTTCGAATTAAAGGTATAAACGCAAACAAAACGGTGACATACGATTACGTAGGATATAGTCCCTTTTAGTAGCACGATTTCGAACATTCATACAATCGAGCACGAACTCTCTACCTGGCCCTTAAAAACGTTACGATTGCATACGAAAACGAGTGCAACGTTGCCAACGCGTAATGCGATAAAAATATTATTGTTACACTGTAATTGTTGACGCGTTGATGTTTTACCGATAGTATTATATTTGTAAACCAGATTGTTGTATAATATAAATAGTTTTACATTGAATAATCGTCAAATCTCATAATACAGCAATATTATTATGGTAATTTTTAAAACAACGTGTAGAACACAATCAAAATTAAAAATACAAATTAAAAGCTGTTAATTAAAACCTTGGTATCGATGACCGGTGGTTTGTGATGGAAAAAATTTAGTACATTATCATCTATTTTGAATTGGTCGTATATTTTACATTACTCCATAATTTTTTTGGTTATCTATGATTGGAATAACTTTGAATGTATTTTTTTGTACTGTAAACATGTTTATGTGGCCTGCATTTCTTTCAATGATTCGGTGACAAAGTATATCGGTGGACGTACGTTATAGGATTGAATGTTCAAAGTTCTGTGGGAACTCTCTAGACCATTTTTTGTTAAAAATTACGTAATTAATTATAATTTAATAATCGTTACCTTTATAAGACTTTATTCTCATGTTCCAGAACATAAACTTCAAAGTGTAAAATAGATTATCAAAAAGTATTGGCCTGGGAATAATAGTCGAAGTAACGATTAAGAAACCATCATAAACAGTGGCGTATTTACCAGGGGTACTGAACCCCCCCCTCCCCCGGAAACTCTCCAAAAAAATAAAAAATTAACAAAAATTCTTACAAATTTGCAGAATTGGCTATGTTAAACATTCACAGGGAAGTTGAAATTACTGTTGATGAAGTGATAGAGGAATTGGCCAAAAAATCGAGACAACTGGAATTTGTTTTATAACAATACTTTATAATATATATTGCTAAATACAATATATAGGTAGGTACACATATATATATAATATTACATAAGACTATACGATTATTACATTATATATTTAGTTCAACTTCCTCCAAAAACTGCATAAGGACGTAACTATTACAATATAATATATAGTTTATATTAATTATGTATAAACTGTGGACCCCCCCCCCAGAAAAAATGAAAATACGCCACTGATCATAAATATATATATATATATATATAATAATAATTTCCTAAAATAAGTTACACATTTTCACGGATACGAACAACGGCAACTTTGCGTTAAGTTTGGTTAGGTGGAACGTAATGGTGAAAAAGGTCCATACGCAATCTTAACGCACCCAAACAAAAACCGTATACAAAATGGCAGTAAAAACAATAAAACAAAAAAAAAAAACAATGGTTTTTTTTTATTTATTCATTTTATTTTTTTTTTTTTTAGAAACGTAATCTACAATATTAATTTTGCATTCATTTGTTTCACTTAAATTAGTCCATTTACGTACCGCGTGAATAAACAATAAAGATACAGATCTCCGCGGAGTGTGTAAATCATTCCTAACCCTTCCACCTTAATATTCTACGAACGTACATTGCGCGTACTTGTGAGGTCCTATTATTGTTATTATAATTTATGTCTTTAAACGTTTATGTTATTATTATGTATACGTATGTGATTGTGTGAATGACGGGTTTTTTTCCCCCCATAAACGTAGGTAGGTGTACGCGTAATCGCTGCAAGTGATAAATCGGATCCTTGCTGTGTCGAACGTCGCCGTCTCGAAATGTTTGTTTATCTAGCGCTTACAAATATTATTTTTGTTACTTTTTGTTATTTTTGTTGTTTTTCGTAAGAACAAAAAATTAATAAATGGAAAATAAGTTTAAATCAAATGTCCGTATTATTTCAGGCGAATGAAAACTGTCGATTTCCATTAAGGGGAAAAATAACAGACCGTCACTACATTAGTCAAACAATAAGGTATATGGACCGTAGACCGTTTTGTAGACTGAAAAAAAAGCAGAGAAGCGTCAGGAGTGGAAAATTTTTGTCGAACAGCCTTAGGACTGTTAACCAAGAAAAATAAGACATTTTCGGACAAAATTCTTTTGATGCAGTCAGTCGAAGAAGGCGACCGTAAAAAATGTGGTATCGCCAATGAATTTAATATCCCATCAAATATATTATTGTCAATTGAAGGGTGAGCGAGAATAACGTGCTTTTTAGTAATTCGTAAATCGTACAGGAACGACTAAAAACTAAACTTTTATTACACATACATTTAAATGTTATCTGAAACGCACGCAGCACGTTATTACATATTAGAACTATTTTTTTTTTATAACTTGACCATTATTTTATCATTTTATGAACTGCGTTCATTTATAAATTAAACTTAAACAAAATTATTTCAAAAGTATATTGCACAATCGTGATATACGCACGTCAGGCGTTGTGTCAACCTACTGTGAACAGTGAAGTTTGTTCACAATGATTGTGTATGATAAAAATATTTTAGGAATTTTACGATTTTTAAAATAGATCGATGTTGCTTCATAGCACGTTTCCGCAAAAACATGAAATCCGAAAAAAAATCGTTACATAGCACATTATTCCCGTCCACCCTTCAATTATTAAATAGCACGATAAAATGTTGAACTTCAACAGTGGAAATATCAGAATAAATTAGGATGACTGTCTTAAATGCTTATTAAAAAAGTCTATTCAGTGCAGAAGAAAAAACGTACCATTAAACGGAACGATATTATTCGAAAAAACGAATGAATATTCATTAAACATTGTAGTAATTAGTTGTAAGTTTTAGTATGTATTTTAAGTATTCAAATTACGTATTAGTAATTTTTTTAAACTTTAATAGACCTCGACATTTCGAACGTTTTTCTGTTCCTTTTGCGATTCGGTATAACGAGGGTTTATATATAGGTATACAAAATAGGCACACTCCAGTAATCCGACCGCTACCGATATTATCCTTGGAAACGGCTCGTTAAAATTTTTCGGCCGACCACGGTGAGATGATCGAGGACGATCGGCACGTGCACAGGAATGCCAGAGGACGCGGCATAACGTTGAATCGTGAACAGTTTATATGTTTTAACATTGGGGTATTAAGGAACGGTATTACGACGGTAGAAATAAAACCTCGAACATAGTGCCAGATTAAGGAGGGTGGAAGGCAAATGAGGCAGTTGCCCCCGGGGACAATGTTTTTAGGGGTGAAAATTTCTTAACGGTGAAAACGAAAGTTTCGAAATTTTCTAGTTTATTATAATTTCTAGGGAGATTATTTAATCAAATGCGTATAACGAATAATAACAGTAATACAATATTATATCGCCTACCGCCGAATGCGAATTCAGTATGACAAAACTATTATTATTATTATAGTGCTCCGAATTTTATAATTTCGTTCGTATCATCGTATTATTTTCTATTATGAAATGTATGCAACATGTCTACAGCAGTAAAACCACACCGACACTTGATCGTGTTTGTTGTGTATCCGTATGGATGTGTTATAATTTATAACCCATCAGGTTAAAACAAATTTGAATTTAAATGATTTACGTGTACGTTACCGGGCAGTTTTTTTTATTTTTTTTATTATTCTGTCGTCTATTCGTCTTCCGAGTCACGGATACCGTAGCCGTAGTGCGGTCAACTGTCAAGTCATATTGACTGTAAAACAAACGGGTTTAGTATTTCCTAACAGCGGTTTTTCTTCGATTTACACGAGTATAAAGTGCACGGAGTCAAGTGATACCGAATGTTTATAGTAAATAATAAATGTTAACGATGTTGTTTTTTGAAATGATTTTTTTTTTTTTATGATAGGCGCAACGGCAAAAAGGGCGGCGTTTTATAATCTGGCCCGAGGTTGCCAATATTTGTTTAACCCGACAGTGCTGCACGTACTTTGTATGAAAATTACGACAATCGTTTTCCGTTGTCGCAAAAAAAAAAAAAAAAAAAAAAAAAAAATTTAAGACAACAATTTAATACGAATCGCGGGGGCGGAGATGTTTTTACGCGAACGTAGGTATTCGATGACGTGCGGCAGCCGTTCGTCCGAACCGGCCGCGCATCCTCGAAGAGCGGTTTACACGCACTGTAATGTATTCACATTAACCCGCGTTCTTCCGGATACGTAAAACGAACAAGTGCGTAGACAGTAATTTTAGAGGGTAATAGTAGTAACAGTAGTCGGTAGTAGTCATGACGACCGGGTAGACTGCGCGAAACGGAATAAAGCGACTGCATGTATACACTGCGGTGCGCGCATATAAAAACGGCTGCTCGTTATTGCGAGTGTAATGCTACCACCTACGTACTTGGGTTTTTACGACTACCAAAGAAATTAGCATAAGCTGAAAACCGCCGAGTGGCCGCCCATATGGTTTATTTCGTTGTTTGTTTTGTTTCGTACTCTCCTTCTTACTCTTCTCCGTCGGCCTTCGCTTCTCCGCGGCCCGTACACTTGTACATAATATACAGTGAAGTTTTAATAAAAAAAAAAAAAAAAAAACCGACACAAAAACAACAATCTTACACATTGTACGTAACACACGCACGCACACTAACACGAACGCACGCAAATGTATATACGCTGTACAAGTACTTAGGTAATATACATATATATAGAATATCGTACGAATGCTCGCGCGTGCGCTTTACGCATCGCAATATTTATTATTTTTTTATTATAAAATTGTTATTATTGTACCCTCGGCGGCGGATATGGTGTTTAACACGCCACGCGTAAAACGTATAAATATATGCATGTATTATCCGTGCGCGCGGACCGGCATAGCCGCGAGCTGTACAGCCTAAGGCCACTGCGGCGGCGCTCATTAATATTAATTCGAACATGAAAGGTCAGCGAAATTCGGTAGCGTGTCCCGAGTCTATCCGTTTCTAAAAGGTACGTATTTTAGTGCGTGGGCACATTATAATAATATTATGTAGGTACCTGCTCTGTGCGCACACGTTTGTACAGGTATACGTAGTGTATGTCCGCGGAAACGAATTTGAATTTTTAATACACCGAGCACGTTATACGTGTACCGTGGTATGTTATGGTGTCCACCCGGTGCCGGGTACGGATGTGACGGTTATATTAACGTGTCTGCTGATGTTGCTTCGCGTTTCCGGACTGCTTCTCGCGCCGCAGGGCGACGACCGGTCCCGAACCGAACGCGTCACGCGAACGTCGGAGAGACGTTTAAAAAGGATCAGCTGGCGCGGTCTTCTTTTCCGCGTCGGCGCGATTCGAAATGCGTACGATTTTTCGGAAAGAATTGGTACGAGGCGAAGGAGACCGGGTTAAAACGGGGAGCATCGACACGACCGACGAAATCGTATATTTACAACGCGCTAACGTCGTACGGACACGGTTGAACTGTTCGTCGAGCGTACAAAATTCGATTTCTATCAATATTGCGCATCGCGCTACTCGCATTGAAAAGTAAATCTAAAAGAGTGTACCTGGTACACTCTTTTAGATTTACTTTATTTACTTATTATTTGTTTAATTTACTTTTTTATTTCATACGGTATGAACCCAAAACGGTTTCCTTAACGGTTGTCTTAGTCGCCGGGTGATCGACCACTGCAAACCGGACACCGACGGGGAAAAGAAAAAGACAATGATATTTTTGTCGGTTGTTTTCTCCGTCGATTATTTTCACTCGGACGAATGGCCCGTTTCTCTTCGGCCGGATCTATAAAAACGTTTGGTCGGAAACGAAACCTTGCGCACCGGATACGCGCACGGTTCTGCGCGGGTGATCGCGTTTCTGTTGTTTCGCCATTGGTGCAACTAGGGGGGCGCAATAGGGTTTTTTGCACCCCCGGGTTCAAATGTAGTCGTTGCACACGAATTGCCTCCCAAAGCTGGTTAGGTTACTTTTTGTCACTCGAATTGCCTCCGGATATTTCGGAGGCAATTCAAGTGTCCCTATTTTACCATACTCGAATCGCCTCCCTTAACAATCGATATAATTGACATCGATTTCGATATTTTGATATTAGAAATTGAGTGATAGTGAATATACTGCGACAAATCTTGTTCTAAATTCTAAACTTGTGATCGAAGACAAGTAAACTGTGTGGTTATTTGCGGTTGTAATAATATTTTAGCAGCCTATACGAATACGATAATACGTATGTAAACTTGAGTATAATAGAGATAAGAGTGCCACATTTTCGTACTTACTGCTCGCTAACATTGATTTTACGAATTGCCATTAGACAACATCGGGGTATAATATAGCAATATAATGTTGCTTTTACTGGTTTTCAATTTAAAACTACAGATTGACACCAGGTACTGTATCTGCATTATCGCGTCAGTATACGTTTGTGAACTTATGTGTATATATTTTTCGTTATAATTTAATAATTTAAAATAATAATATAATTTAAAAAATGTCTATAATTTTAAGTGAGAAAGAAAAAACTGTTTTGATGGTCAATGGTTACATATATGGATTCCAAAAATACCTTTCTAATGAAATTAAGAGATGGACGTGCAACAAAAAAATATGTAAAGCCTACTTAAAAACTAATTTAATCGATGAAATTATGTTCGATGTTTCAAACATAATTCATACATGTACGAAGGACTCAGCAAAAAAAATAAATACACAAGCACTAAGCAACCATCTGAAACGAAAAGCTGTAGAACAACACTCTGAAAGTATATCAAAACTTTTTCATGAACATATTCTACAACATAATGTAAGTAAAAATATATACTAACGACTTCAGACGTGATTTATATAAAAAATAACATGCATCACGCTCGGATTTTACAATATCCTAAATTGTCACAAAATAGAAATGAAGTGCATACAGTTTTGGCATCTATTGAGGTAAATAATTTTTTGTTAGTAAACGATGTATCAAATGGCTTAATTATGTTTTCGTGCAAAAAAAAACATTGTGTTTTTAAGTAAATTAAATACTTTATACGTGGATGGAACTTTTAACTACTGTGCAAAATATTTTTGTCAATTATTTACAATTCATGGAATACTTAATGACAATTATATACCTTTAGTATTCTTTTTGCTTAAAGATAAGAATCAAAAAACATATAACCGAGCATTTATGGAACTACAGAATAAGTGTTTACATCTTAATCAAGTATTTAAACCAGAAATTATATTCGTTGATTTCAAAACTGCTAATCATAATGCGATTTCCGATGTTTGTCCGGACGTTAAAATTATGGATTGTCGATTTCATTTGGGATAATCTTGGTGGCGCAAAATACAGCAAATCGGATTAATCTATCTGAGTATTCGAAAAACAATGAGTTATCAAAAGTGGACAATCACTTACGTATTTGGCCTTCCATTTTTGAATCCAAAACAAGGAATTCAATAACTTAATTAAGAATACATTATCAATTTAGTAATTTTATAACTTTATGTTGTAGGTGGGTGACGTATTTGCTGTAGATCTTGGTGAATTTAAACCAAATGATGATAATGTCACTAAATTTGCCGATTATTTGACTGAAAATTATATTGATGAAAACTCCACTTTTCCACCAAGTATGTGGGCTACAATAACAGCTAGTTCACAAAGGTCAACCAATGCTTATGAATCATTTCATAGAATTTTAATTCTTATTTTGTGTCGACACATCTCAATGTTTATACATTTTTAAAAATATTAAAATCTATAGAAATTGACACGGACATTTTAATATAGTCTTCCTTAATAGAAATTAAAAAATTGAAAAAAGCAACTAAAGACAAAATAAATTTCATTAATAATTTACTACACCAATTAAATACAAGTGAAATATCACAATTAAATGATGTAAAAACATTAGCATCTAAGTTTAAACCGAGAAAATAATGAATAATTTTATTTTTAACCAACTAAATACATAAAATGTATATAGAATAAATATATTTTAAATTGACATACATTTTATACATTATTTAGGTATTAATATTAACTATTAGTTTAAATATTCTATAACTGTAAATATTTATCTGAAATATTATACATTTGTAATTTACATACATTATATTTTTTTAATATATATATATATATAATAATGTTATTTCAGTATTGCGTATATTAGACAATATATGTACCTAGGACTTTACCTATTTATATTATAATTAACATATAAATGTATTATTGTATAAATCGATAGTTTATATCGATTGTATTGATTCGATTGATGGAAAATTTTCAAATGGGAGGCAATTCGAGTGTCCCCAATGTAGGTACTGCTGTTTTTTTTTCTTTCAGATCTATATAATCTATAGGAATTACAGTTGAATACCATTTAATTTTATTATCAGCTATTTCAGCACCCCCAATATTCGGGCTCCAGTTGCGCCCATGTGTTTCGCGTACCTCGGCCCCCCCCCCCCCCCCCCGGTACGACAGTCGCGTTTCCCTCCGCGTACGCGCGTACAACGCATTCATTATTCAACGGTCGACGCGTCGCGTTTTTCCGCCCGTCCGCGGCGTAATTTTTATCGATTCACCACCGGGCGGGTTTCGACGCGCTCACGGGCGTAGGGGTTAGAATGTTTCTATCGATGCGTGTTCGTGGCCATGTACGATCGAATCTATCGTTCGTTTTTTCGGACAAGAGCTGAAAACCGATCGGAACACGCTACTTTCCGTTACCGTCTTGATGCACTCATCTCTTCCGTTGCGTTTAAAACGTTTTAAGACAATGGTCTTCTGCGATTCCGACGTCTTGGTCACGAACAATAATATTGTTTCGGGACTTAAACACATTATAACCACTCTACATTTTACCGTCTAATTGACGATAATTTGTTTTTTAATAGCTACGACAAAAGTTGCGAGTGGTCGGTGACCGTCTTTTTTTTTCTCTCACGGTTTACGTCCAGCGTTAAATGTACAATTATACCCCCCCCCCCTACTCCCCGTAATCTTACGATTTTAATGTCCTGCCTAGTAGAACTGCGGTTCATAACATTGTAACGCAATAATAGCATGAACGGACGCTATTATATCGTTTCGTAAAAATAAATAACGTAACGTTGTGCAACGCGAATTGTCGCTTCTCTGAACAACTCGTCCAAAAGCAGCATCCAAGTATAACTTGACCGAGAATTTTCGGTAAAATCTATTTTTATCTAATTTTTCTGTAAAAAATAAATAAATGTTTAGTCCGTTCCGTCCGAACGTCTCTCTATTCGTGTAGCTATTTGCACGTCTGCGGAACACTAACGTGTGTGCGAACGATCCTTCGAGTCAAACGTACGGTTTTGTTCCTCTCCGTGGACCGCTTTTGTTCGAATGCTTTCGAGGAGAAACCAGAAAAAAAACGATCCCGGCGCATGATTACACCACGTTGATAGTCCGCCGCGCGGGACACCAGCGGATTAGACGTGATTAAAAAACGCGTCCCTTACCCGGGGTGGCCGCATGGGACGCGGGTGCGTTTAAAAAAACAAAACCGACCTTGTCGCGCGTTTTGCCTGCGGCGGGGCGGCAAACGCGTGTACGTACGCATCACGTACGTACTAGCGAGCGCGCGGAGGTATTACTGTGCGTTACGACATTAAGACGTCCGCGGTCGAGCCCTCGGGCCGCAGGTCCGCCACGGGCACGACAATAACGATAAACAATATAAACGATATAACAATAAACATTAACGATAATGAATAATAAAAACGTAACGGTTTCCGACGGCGTGCGCGTCCAATTATTCGGTGCCCGACCATGAGGGCGGGGGTTGGAAAGCGGTTAGGTACGCTCGCCCCGGGCGCTGTCGGTACGAGGACGCGCTCCGAACCGTAGGAAAAACAGAAAAAGCCACGAGCGTACCCACCCTACGTACAACCACCATCTACGTAAGGGCGCTGCGTTTCTATCGGGCCCTAACGTCAAATTTCCGGTCCTAAAAACGTTACACGTCCGACCACATGTACATCGGGTGTCATATTAGATTTTGTTGGTCGGAGGCCCACATCAGGGTATTGGGTTCCGGCCGTGGATACAGAACGAATACGGTAATGAGTTGTAATTGATGTACAATGGTATTTTTCAAACACTTCCGTCTCACGGACTTCTTCTTCTTCTCGTTTAGTCGACAAAACTCGTATGCCCGTCTCCGATCAATGTTTTATGAAACCGATTTCTCGACCGGTCGGTTTCCCGAACAACATCCCCGCCCGCTGTACCAGGGACAGATTGGGCGGAACGCACACCGGTCCCGTTGTCAGTTGTACGCCCGACGGACCGGAAGCTTGTCGAACGCGTCTTTTTTTGGTCTCGGGTCGCGGGTCCGGGCGCGCGCGCGCGAAGACGAATGAACTACGTTGTCGCGGTCGTGCGTCACGTCGCGCGTTCAACAGCCGCGACTTCCTCGACCCTGCGGCGGCCATTAATATTAATTGTAAAACACACGCGCCGCCGCCGCCGCCTGCGAGTCATTCATAATTCTTTCGTATTCTAATACGGTCCTGGGTAACATATTATAATATTAATAATTATAATTGTAATAATAATAATAATAATAATCGTACGAGTCGACGTTAATTAGCGCGCGGCAGGAAACGGTAGAGGGTGTCACGGCGGGGCGGGCAGTGGCGGTCGCGGTAAAATAATGGTAATAGTAAATTATGGTAACTAGTAGTAGGTAGTTGTAGCAGCAGCAGCAGTAATATATGTACGCAGCGTCGGGATGCGCGCGTGTGTGTATAATATATGTGTAAACATCTGTTCATGAATATGTATATCGGTGTGTGGATGTACCATGTGTCGTGCACGCGAGTCCGGCGCGGTCTCCGCAGCAGTGCACCGGTCGCGTCTTCTCTCGTTCCACGTCGGACCGTCATCGCCACCGTAATCGTCCATCCTTATCATCATCATCATCATCGTCATCATCATCATCATCATCGTTATCATCATCATCGTCATTATTTATATCTTAACACCGTGTTGTTCGTAACGATACGAAACAGAAACGTACTGCGATCGACCCGTGTACCGCACTACTTGCTTATAGGATACGGTACCTGCTGTCGATCGATGACGGGCTGTTCTGTACGGAGCGCTCGGATTGTTTACCGCAACACCAATGAAACGCTATCATTACTCAACTACGTGTCTGAAAGTATCCCATAGGTAAACGTCCGATACGTGTGTATTTGTTTTCACAACAAATCGGTACGGTTCATTTGACACTTGATTAGGATGTAACTTGTATTGAACAAGGAAATGTTCGAATTATACGTAAAATGTATCGGGGGAAAAAAAAATTAATGAATACAAATCGACTCGGTTTTTTTTCGTCCCTTTGAATTGAACCGAGCACGGTGTACAACGTCAACAAGACTCGAACTGTTTTCAATCGTCGTTGTTTCGGTTTTCAGAGACTTGAATTCGAAGGCACCGCACTAAAATGTTCATACACACGAGATATACAATCTATAGCACTTAAAGGTGTCCGTTTCAAAATCGTTTTGACACTGTCACGCATGCGACCGAAATATAGACCCCTGGTAGTTCAAAGGTAAACTAATCTCTCGACACAATTGACCCGCAAAATAATGGTGTAGAAAAAAACACACCAACGTTTTCAACCTAACCGGTAACGTGAAGTGGAACTCGTGTTTTCGCTACGTAAGAATGGCCGAACAGCGAAACGTTTAAAAAACGCGTAAAAAGGTACGTTGTAATATAGTTCGTGAAAAATAATGCCGTATGTAAATTATTTGGTAATTTTATACAACCAAAATGATCAGGTAAAAACCACGTTCGGACGCCTCGACCGTCGCGACAGCGGTTTTTTTTCGGACGCACACGCACTCCCTAAATTGCTTGATTTGTTTGATTGCTTGATTTTCGAGTCAACGTAATAATTCGGTCCGGAACATTACAACGTGAAACTATCCGATCGATGACAAGGAATCACAGCGACGTCGACGAAGATTCTCACGAAAAATATGTATTTCATTTATTATTGTCAAAAAAAAAAAAAAACCACACTCTTTCCATCCATTTCATTTTCATCGAAAGGGTAACACGTAGTTAATCGACAGGATCAAAAGCCGAATCGATTGGTACGAGGTACGGTGTTTTGAATACGTGCACAACAACTCCTGCGGACGAGCACCTCGGTTGAGGAGATGACGCCCGCACGTGACCTCACAGCCCCCCCCCCGCGAAACGGTTCGAATTTCGGAAATTAAAAAACGCGTGTGAGATAGCATGAACTCCTGGTAGTCGAAGAGTAAACTAATCCGGCCGCACAATCGACCCGCGGGGAAGCAAGTGCACTGGCATTGTTGGGTATTGCCACCGTCATTGTCCAAAAATAACCTTACCTTCTTATACACCGCACGCACAAAAGCGACTATGTGGTACCGGTCCCGTGGACGCGACGTGAATAATGACGTACAAAATGTCCACCGCTGTCGATAATAGATGCGTGTCGCACGTTGTCGGATTTCCTTACGAAACGAGGAGACGCTGTTCATCACGTAATGTCCTGTTCAACCAAGTACTCTTATCGGTCCTGCTGCGTGCAGTGTACTATCGAACCGTGTTCGTTGGAATCACATGAAAAACGATGAAGTGAAGTGAAAACGTCAGCATGAACTGTTACACGAAAAGCCATGAAAGTAGTAAGATAATGATAATTAGAAACGCAACCAATCAAAGGATTTCCAAAGGATCTTCTAACGAAGTGACATGCCTATTTATTACTATGCGTAGGTAGGTAAATCGAGATATTTATCGACGATTCAGTTTAGTTTTTCCGACTGGCTAATAATTCTTCATCGGCTTAACGTTGTAGAAACTCGTTTTCTTTTAATTTGTTTGTATTACACACTGCAATGGTATACACATGGTACAGCATCAGTAGTACACCACTGATCGAATCGTTAGAATCTTTTTTTTTTTAATACTTTGAGATTGTTGAGTTTACAACGTATCGTGAAGTAAAAAAAAAAAAAAAAAAAATTTTAAAGTTATTGGCGAACGTAATGTTATCAAAAAATGTACACAACTGATGAACGCGAATGGTCAAGATTTTTCTCTTCGTGGCGCGTTGAAATTCCTGGTAATCGATAGGTACAATAATTCGGTGATCCAGTTGACCAACCAAAAATTTATGTACAAAAAACATGCTCACATTGAAATCAGCTAATATTAAAGTCGCCAAGAGATTCCGTTTTCAATACAACACAAAGGTATAATAATATATTCGTACCTTATACATTGTGCCGACGTACCTATCTGTACGTAACTCCGTCGTCCACGTCCAACGTAACAGACACACTTGCGACGTTATTTTGTAGATCGATAGAAATCACACTTGACCACATGCGTGTATTCCTCAAACCTGACTTCAACACCACCGATTCATATCACTTTCGCTACCTACTTACCATAACAGAGTTGAATCGACGTTTTTAGATATTGAATGCATAATTAATAGATAAATAAAAAAAAAACGCGGGCGATTATTATTCGGGTACATTTTTTTTATCAGACGATCCCATTCCAAAGGATCGGCCTCATTCCTTATTGCTCGTAAAAAGTATAATTTGCGCGTGACCCATATGAAACGATTAAATGCAGTAATACAGCATTAACAGAAACTAACCGTACTAAATCAAGAAAAGTTTCAACCAACCAATTACATAACTGCTAATCGCTATTTACGATTAAAATTCATTGATATTTTTTTTTTACAGTATACAGGTATATTAGTATTATACTGATAAATTCTATTATCATAAAATATTTATCTATACTTTACCAAAAAAAAAACCATTTGTGGAAATTTTACCAAAGCCTATAATTTAATATTTGTTTTATTTGATTGAGCAGCCCCAAAGAAAGCATGAGCTACCTCTGCTGCCACCGTACGCACGCTTATGGTCCGTCCTCCACCGTAACATACAAACAACTCACAGCTTTATAAGCACAACTGGTCAAGAAAAAAAACATATAGTTACATGATTTTTCAATGTCTTGAATTTTCTCCTCGTCAGGATCGACAAAACTGGGATCTACGTTCGTTCTATACTTCACGACCATAATAGCCGGTGAATAATTATTAATTCTCGATCTATTTTTGATAAACATAACTTGCTCTCTATTCCAATTCCATTGCATATTATAATATACTCCTAACAGTTTTACATAAGCCACCACTCGAGTTGTTATGAATCACTATTGTGTTGGCTGTACCTATTGAAATCGTCAAACGTATCATTTTCAAAGGTACGTATGTTTGTTACCACAAAACGATTGTTAAGGGCCGATACGTGGACGCAGTGGTCCGAATTCTAAAATGCTGCCCTGTAACATGAACTCCTGGTAGTCCAAGAGCAAACTAATCCCTTGACACAATTGACTTTCAGAAAAAATAACCAAGACGGTATTATTAATAATGATATATTTATATTCTATTGTTGCGCCGCATGGTCTTTGAAGAAAACATCGTTTTGTGTAGTGTTACGGTACAATAAAAACGCACGAAACCAATCGCATTCAACCGATGGAATCATTCAGGGTATACTATTGCTCTCGAGGCATATTCGTAGGTCCTGCGATCCATACGCTTCCCGTGCCGGTAACCACTGGGTCATTTGTCGTTCGCGGTCGATTCCTGATTGCTATAAAGATCTTAAACAGAAAGGTGAGAATTTGAAAATTACTTTTCCCGGGCAATTCCGTTGTATCACCGGATTGGCTTCATTTTTTGACTACCAGAGCTTATGCAGAATCGATGATTTTTTTTTACACTCGGAATTTGCCCACCGTTGGTCCTCGTAGTTTTTCTTCGTATCGTTATTGGAATCCACGTTCTCCAAGTCTCCGAGTTTTCAGATTGGTCCGAACTCGGCGTTTTGCTGTTATTTTACACTCGTCCGAAGGACTACGAATTAGAAATCGGTGGCGTTTACGCCGAAGTCAAAATAAGTATGCTTTGTAGTCGTTTTTAAAACCCGACGATCAATCGAATGTAGAAGAATAAGTCGACCGAGCCGACGTTCGTCGAACGATAGAATGCACGTTTGTCTGTGTGCGGGAATAATAAAATCCACATATTGTCTCAAAAACGATCTGTACCCTTTCCGCGCATTCTTCCGTTGGATTTAATTCCGGACCGTAGCGCACGCGGACCCGATGGTCTTGAGGAGAGTGCGCACGATGCCGTCGGACGCTGCACAAGTCACTCGACACGAGTAAAAATTTTCCCTACCGACCGTCGTCCGGAAAAGACGTCATGACGGTATTTGGAACAAAAAATCGTGTAGAATTTACGAGCTGGCCGTATCGCAGCCTACTCTTTCACATCCCCCACCGGAAGTGGTTAGTGGGCAAATGTTTCTTAGGTTATATGAATTGGAGTAAAAACGAATTATAGTCGGCATTGTTTATCTTTCACGCAGACAGAAATCGATCGATGTGTACTAATATTGACTACTACTAATATTGTACACGATTTTTGTCCGACTCGGAATCCAAAAGAAAAAAAAAACAAACGTTAAAAACGGAATAAAGTTACGGCTAAAGTCCGCAACACGGATAAAAGTAACACTTAACATTTAGATTCATAGTTTCGTATATTAACCGAATATTTTGTACGTTAGCCATTGATTGATGAACAAAGTAACCGAGTAGATGAAACGCACAAAACCTGATATTGTATAATTATATTTTCAACGACATTAAATGTAATATATAAAATTACATTTGGTGCAAATTATATGATGTGAAAACCGTACAAAAATAATATGAAACTAACTATCACTACCGTTTGTTTCACGATCATTTATCGCAATCGTTCGATTTTACCTATATGAATGTAACGTCAATTGCAATTTAGTTGTATTCGGAGTAAAACGTGAACTTTTGAAGTGTAACGAATTGAAAAGACAACTTATGCGCGTGTTTCAGTGATCGAATTGCAGGGAGGGGGAGGGAAACAGAATTCAGAATATTATTATTTACATTTCGTGAGTTAATATATAATAATATTTCGACAGTTCCATATTATCTTTGAACGGTTTTCAAATCGTAAGAGTAGCACCGTAAGTGATTTCACACCTTACATGTGGTGCCGTTGATCAAAAAAAAAATATACAGTACCAGGATTCGTACATCTTTTCTACCAGGTCACTTCGTCCATCAACCAACGGTCAACGCACGAAAATCCCGATTCTGAACGTCAAGCGTTTACCTTATCCAATCAGTACGGATTGTTTGCGCATTACCCTTCAGCCGCGTTTCGTGCTTCGGCCGTAGTAACTTCGTTCGGCCCAACTGACGGGCATACCGATTTCGGAACCTCGTCAAAAAGCCTGTAACTCGATTTCAACGCGAACCCTCGTGCGGCGGGTGATGCACCGCCGGAGCAAAACATCGTACGTCGGGGACCCGATAACGGCCGCGTGACGTACGCGCGTGAAATGCCCCGAAGAGCCGGCGAACGCGGTGCGAGAAACTCGTTTTGAATGCGCGCGCGTATCATGTTGTGCGCGCGCGTACAGGAAGTAATTTCGGTCGGTCATGACGATATCACATTGTCTTCGACTGATTAACAAAATCTCTCGGGTATTTCGTCCGACGGCGGCGAGTCGAATCCGGATCGAAATCCGTCGGTTATCGTAATGACGATCTAGAACCGTCGTACAGGTGGTGTACCGGTAGGATATCATATCCGCGTTGCTCCCCCCCCCCCATCGCCACCGCCGACGCCTCCGGTTACCGCTCATCACGTTCTCATCGATTTAGCGTTTCGTAATTATCACGTTCTCGCGTGGGAAGTGTGAACAACACATCCCAAGAGGGGCAGCTGTTCCGCGGTCGATCTATTCGTTTTTCTTACGCTGCTCGCAAGTGCACCGCTCGTCGTCGTACGGTCGGATAACGAGAGCAAACTTACCGCGTCCGTGCTGAACACGTGGCCGGCAAGCAGAGCTATCCCTTCCGACCGCGTCCGGGGCGTTGGCGAATCTCGAAGACCAGCGCGGCCGTTTCGACGTACGACGTGCGCGCACGCGCCCGACGAACGTTATTCGTCGCGTGCGACGATGGTCCGACATCGGCTCGTAAATTCTACGCGAATTATTTCCCGAAGATCACGGCCGCGATGGTGCGTGTACACGTGTATATCGTAATCGCATATTACATAAAACGCGTGTTAACGCGTACGCCCACCGGCGCACTTCTCCGGACGACCGAGCCTCTCGCGCGCGCACACCTTTTCATCACGTGCACCGTGTCTGGATCGACGCACGTCCTAAACCGTCCGGCGCATATCCTCCGCACTTCGTAAGAGAAGAGGAAAAAAAAAAAACGTTATACGAGAAAAAAAAAAAAAAAGGTCGTTTTAATCCGAAACACGCGTCGTTAAGGCGACAATCGTTTTTCCGCTCGGTTCGCCGACCCACAAGAAGAAGTGCGTTTTTTTCTCGGGTTCCGCGCTCTTCCGCGTAAAACGTCGCAGTGCTCGTCTTCGCTCTCGTCGCGGTCCCGAACGAGTGAACAACACCGTCAGCTCGAATACATTCAATGTACCGAGTTCGCGCAACGGTATCCACGGTTTAGCACGGCTTTTGGTTGCACGGCGAACGCAACACTGTTAGTGAATCAATCGCAGCGGCATACACTCCTGGTAGTTCAAAGGTATCTTAATCCAAAGGTAGCACAATCGAACTGCATGCGCAGTGTTTGTGTCGCGCATCCGGGAATCGAAGCCGATAAAAGGGCCGTACGCGTTTCGATAACGTTGTCCGGGCGGCGTAAAGGAATCGACGTCCCGAGAGCAATAGACGTACCCACCGTCCGTTGTTCACGCGCGCCGAATAAAAGACGTTCGCTCTATTGTACACACATTCCGTTGTAAGACACTATTTACTTTTCGTGTTTACTTTCCATTGTGTCGCCCGACTCGTGTGTACTCGTGCTACCAGGACTCTATGTTGCCAAGGATGGTATTCAACTTCGAAAATTCGTACACACGTGCATTTCATGAATTACGATTGTTTATATTTTTACGATCACGTGATATTATGATTATACTTCGTCAAACGTGATACGGCGTTACGGTGCACGACGCTCTGTGGTGCGTTTTCATTCGGACGGGTTCGAGACCAATAAAACGGTTCATGTCCGACAAGCTTCGCGGTTCGCTTGAATCCGTTGCAAAGTCGCCCGTTGGATGTTGTTAACGATCCGACTGAATACGATACGCGTGTTCGCAGTCGTGTGAATTGCCGCGCTCGATCCGGCGCGAAACACCGAAACGATTACGAAATAAACATTTCAATGCACGCGCGTGCGGGTTGGTCACCGTGGGTCGCGTCACACAATACGCGCGAATCGTCGTCAAACCAAACCGAGCCGCGAGGGATGGTGCACATTTTAGCATTTCGTCCGTGTTTTCGTTGTGCCCGTAGACCCGCGCGCGCCATCGTATCCCCGCGCGGACACCACCACTCTTTCGTCGGAGACCGCTTTTCGCTTTCAACCGTCTAATTAGCGACCGTGTAACCGCGTGCCGACACGATCGTTTTCCGATTCCTATCTGTCGATCTGTGCTCACGGTCGCGTGTTCTGTTCGCTGTTCGGGTGCGACGGGCGAACTCCGAGAGGGTTTTCGAACGTCGCGCGGAAACGGTTCGGATAAAAACGAATCGAACGCGCCGAGCAATCGTTGCACGGTCGTCGTAACACGGTTCGCAGTCGAAACGTTTGGCCGGGTAAAAGAAACTCAGGGACGGTAGGGCGAGGGAAAATGAACGACGAGGGCACGCGGGCGCGAGGAATGTTACACATTCTCGCGGTCGGTTCACTATCTGGTCGGCTGATCCAACGGACGGCGGCGCTTCCGTCACTCTCCGGACTTCGCGCGGCCGTCATTCCGCCGACGCCGCCGTCCGAGCGCCATTATTTGTCCACATTTTTGTCATTGCCAGCCGACTCGGCCGAGGACACGCACACGTACTCACGTGATACACACACGCGCGCGCGCACATGTATACGTATACGTCTTGTACACACGAGCGCGATTTATATACGTACGTGTGTAATCGATAACGCAGCGAACGACGTGCGAGTGTTTGTACTCACTCGTTGTTTTTTTTTTCTACCTCGTTTTTTATCTCTTTCGTTTTTTTTTTTTTTTTTTTTTTTTTTTATGCGCGAGCCGCAAGACCGCCGCCGTGCAGATCATTATTTAACGACTAGTCGTTATTTATACATGTATGTGGTCCGCGGCCGTAAAACCCGTACGATATAACGTAAGGCGTTTTTTTCTTTTTTATTCCGATTTCGCGTGTACATTTATACTGTGTACACCGTCGTGTGTGCAAACGTGCAGCGCGCGCCGATAACGTGTTCCGATCATTATTCCCGTGCTTCCTCGCCCTACGCGCGTGCAAACGCCACATGTGTCATACGGTCGAGGGATGATTTCCAGGAACGTTTCGTACGGTTATGTTTTACGTACCGTCGAAATAAAGGCCAAGTGTACCCACCTCGACGATAATGTTATGCGTACCAAAACCTAACCGCGACGCGTTTTGGCAGTGCCGGATTAAACATTTTTGGGTCCTACAAAATTATTTTTTACATGCATCTTTAACATTACTATCCAATAATTAAAATAAATAGCTTTCATAATAACCGACTATTATTGATAAACAAAATCATTTTTATTCAATGTTTTTATTTGCAAGAAAAATGAACGAATTATTATATTATTTCTATTTATTTTTTTTTTCAAAATGATTTTATTATTATTACTGCGTATAACACCTACAACTTAATATATATTGTATTTCACAATGACTTTTGTCCTGTAAACTCGTAAATAAAATACAGGTATTATTAAATAAAAAAAAAAATATAGTTTTCCGTTTCCACGGGGCCCCTTAAATGAGTGAGGCCCTAACGTCTAATGGGTAATCCGGCACTGCATTTTGGTACCAGTTTTGAGTGTTTAAGATAAAAATTATGAATGCGGATGCTGGAGCAATACGTTACGCTGGCATCCGAAATGAAAAAGTGATTTTCACCCTTTATGGAGGGGGGTGTACAAATTTTCAAAATGCGTTTACAAATTTGTACAAATTATATAACAAATGTTGGTACCGGTTTTGAGTAGTTATTTTAATCCGCGGATGCCAGCGTAACTCACCTGCGACATAGGCGTACCCGATATTTAGTTGACGATTCGTTTTCACTTCATAGGAATGGGATTCCGTGCGCATATAATAATCTACGTCTTCATCTCGAAGCGCACATCGAACTAATGATCCTCGTTTATTATAAATACGTTTTACGTCATTTCTAAATTCGGGGTAAACAAAGATGGTATAACCAAGAGGAAGCGGTTCCTCGATCATCAGTATTCACCATCCGATACGAGCCATTCGAACGCGTAACGGTTATAGTGTACCCTCGCTGCAGCATGTGCCGAAATATACCGAAAACGGCACATACCGCCGTGTGCGTGCGTGTGTTGGCACCTAATCGAAAATAATGATTCTCGTGGCAAAACAACGATATACGAACCTAATCGCCGACATGTGTATTGAACATTCATTCAATCTGAGAATGAATTGCGCAGCGGTGGTAATGACTAGAATAATTAATTATTGTATTCTGTAAAACTTTATGGAGGCGTTCGTTGACGAGAGGTGACTCGTGCCTCTACTCTCTAATTAAACACATTTAATCGCGCGCGCGCGCGCACACACACACACACACGCACGCACTCATTTATATTAACGGCTAAAAATGTTTAAAACCGCTCCGGTCCAAAGAGATGTTCCTCTTAAAGCTTATCTCTATTACGATGCGCAGCTTATATTATTTTTGATACATGTACTTTTCGAATCCTTTGCGATTGATCGTGTATTTAAAACTCAAGAATGACACATTTCATTTCATTTAAACCTTAATATTTCTGTATACTGAATTAGTACTTTTCTTTTTGATAAATCTACGTTGAACTATGTATGGTAATTTCAACATAACACACTAGAGTTGAACGGCCAAGAGGTTTGGTTTACATGCTGTGATAAAATAATTTTAACACGTAAGGATCTCTGTAACAGAGGTCGGCAAATAATCTCTATTGAAGTCCGGAAGACTGATATAAATAAACAAACCTGATACAGGGAAACAAAAGTATTTTACTATAATATTATTTATTATTTATAATGAAATTGTTTTGATTTTTTTAAAAAAATATTACAAAATTAATTATAAGACAACCATGTATACCTGATCTAAGTTTAAATAATTATATTAACGTATTCCAGTGTTTAATTTTCTAGTTATCTATCTTGTACAGTCCGGATTTGGACAGAGTCCACCAGTTGCCGAAAGTCACTCTACAGGATTATATAATGTAATTGTAATGATGATATTATAAATCAAAACAAGTTATCGATCAACTATTATACAACATTTTATATTTTATATTTGTTATATTTTTAATCAAAATTATGCAGTAAAACAATCGCATCGAATTGGTCTGTACCTGGGGTGGCCAACAAGTGGATTACGACTCAATTTTCATTTTATTATGTTGCAAATTTTTATATTTTTATTCGACCCACTAATCAGTAAAGGAAATAAATGTTACTAGAATATAATAAATTACTAACAGTAGTAAATAACTATGAAAAATCGCATTTATACGCTGAGATTGAGTATATTGTACGTAAAATAATTTACATTCTGTACTGAAAACGGTTTTTATCTTGTTCGTTTAAATTTATAAAAAACATATTAAAATACGTTTTATGTAGAGTTGTATAATTAAAGTTACTATTACTTGTTAAAGTTTTAAATAGAAAAACATGCACGTATTAAAAATATATTTTTAATTAGTGACAACATTTTTTTCTCATTCGATCGTGACAACCTATAAAAACTTACAAGGCTATAAAAATTGGCCACCTTTGATCTGTACGGTTACTCATAAATTAGTTATGATGAAAAAAAAATTTAAATACACATTAGCGTTAACAAGACAGAATAACTCTAACGGTTATCATTTATAAATGATATGTCAGACGTGAGAAGTAAAATGTTTACTATCAGAATATAATAAAATATTAAAAAAAAAAAAAAACTATACACACTTGAAGAGGTTTTTTAGTCACTATAATCGCATATCCTAAGTCACAAACCTCGTGCTGGCAGTTTCTGTCAATCTAATAATTTTCAGAGCGTAACACGCGTCCATCCACAGTACATCCGCAACACAAGTTTTCACTTTTCGTTAGGTTTTCAAAAATGGTTTAATTCAACTCTATGGCAGTCCTGCGAAAGTGTGACCTGAACAAAAAACATCAACGTTTTTAAATTACTTCAAAATCTATAAATTAACTGTGGCGCAAATAATAATAGGTATAGTTTTGCATAATTTTCAAATTTTAAACTCGGCTCGTAAAATGTAAATTGACAAGATATATCTTTTGAGTTTTCGACTGTAATATGTAAGCGTACGGAATGGACATGACAGGTTACACAAATCCTTAGACTGATAACCATCGACGAACGAAACCAAAATGTTCCATAATAAAATAAACCTACTAGTTTCGCCGTATGCGTATGCGTGGTTGTTAACACGGCCGCAAGACTAGCGTATTTTGTCACATACTATTAAACACAAAAATATACCGGTAACATTAAAGAGTGGTATAATTGATTTGAACATTAAGATGGAATCGCGTTATGTTTAAATACGAGATATATATTTAAGCTGTATCGATTTATGTTGTCCACGTCATCCTTCGGATTCAAATCAACAAAATAATAAGTTTATACGTGCTTAATTTTGTTTTTAGGATCAGCTTTTTTTTTCTTTTTTTTTTTTTAATCGAACGCCATTTTTTACTAATCAACGATAGGCTGTATTGCGTGTTGAAGTATATGGTTGCTTATTGTGCAATCGATCACGAAGAAACGAATAAATGCGTAAAAATATATGGTATTTGGCATCTTAACACTGAACGCGAACTGCTTAATTACAAATGAACTGTACGATAAATTATGGGATGCCGAGACATTACTAAGCGATAGTTAAAATTTACTCGTCTAAAAACTATAGTACCATTCAAGCAGGGGTTGAAGGCATTTCATTAAAGTACATGAATGAATCGACAAACAATTTTCACCATCTTTAAGTAAATTGGTTTGAAAACACGGAATCTATTAACACGCCTGATGACCAGCTAAAAAATGTTCAATATAATCCGACGATTCTAGAGAGCACTGTTTTGTAGACGATACATCGATGTGTGGTGTACGCGGTGATGAAGACCAAACGGGTGTCGTTACGAAAATTACGAACGGTCATAAGATGTCGATACCGAACGATAAACATTCGAAATCCGACGAGTAAACAAGAAAACCATAGAAGAAATAACGAGCGATGCGAGTTTACATAAATTTCGACGCACCCGAACACGGTCAACTTGTACACAACCGTCTGCAAGTCCGTAACACGGTTTCGAAACCGCCAACGGACGTTCGATAATTTCACGAGTGTGCTGCGCAATGACTGTTCGCGCGGTACGTCTTCTTCCGTAATGCGATTATAATAGCCGTCGTGTTACACACGATCGTTGCTGATGAACGGCGTTCGGACGTCGGAAATAAAAACGATATTATTTCGCGTCATTTCGTATCATCTGGTCGTTCGTCGCGTTCCTCACCGCCGTCGTGTGCGCTATTCAATTGATTTCGATATTTTCAACGTTTTATTTTTCCATTTTTCCATTAAACGACCATAGTTGCAACCAGGACCAAAATGTAGCCCGCCCCCCCCCCCCCCTCATAAATATTCCATGTCATACATGGCATACCGCGTACAGCACAACTCACAACAGTGTCACATACAAAAAAAAGACACATCGCAGTAAATCCAACTCGGCTCAGGATCTAAAATATATCAACATGGTATATACGAGTAGGAGTAATTTACAGGTTATTTTAAGTTTTGGTAGGAGGGCTGTAGATCCCCCGGATTTTTAACCCTAGTTGCGGCTAATGTAAACGACACAGCGCATAGTAGGTAAATGATATAACACTATTTTCGTTAATTTTTTTTTTTTTTTCTGCCGACATCTAAACGACATTACGCACAAACGACTACGGGCTAATGATAACGTGTGTTATTGTTGTACGATAATTATTGCGCACGTGACGTGCCCGTCATTCCAGTTTTGTACATCAAATCAATCGGATAATCTTCAAACGGTGTACACAACGGTAGTGTGATCGTAGGTATAACGGGCGCGTAGTGTTTGTAGTTATCGCGCACGGCCGTAACATATGAAATCGATTTTCGTACAAACGCAGGTTCAACGGGTTGAGAAATGTCGCACGGTAAAAACGCCATTATCATACGTATTACCGTTGAGTTTTGAAACACCGTTTTCAGATCCGTACGCGCCATCGTGGGCGTACAACAACGGTTCGGTCAGAATATTTATTTTTCGCACTCGAACGGAAATCATTGTTTCCGCTGTTGTACTATATTTAGACTCGAATTCGAATGCATTTCTTTCTACCGAACCACAACGCGATTCGCATTATTTTACTTCACCTGCAGAAACGTATCATATTTTGTACCACGAAAGCGTACGCATGTTTATACATTATACGACTCACGCGATGACGTCGCTGGAATATTGTTGTTTCAAATTTTAACGTAGGTCATCTCAGAACACTTAAGCACTCGCCACTGTTCTGTTCAAATTAACTTGACAGCCATGGTAGTATCGATGCAGTAGTAATGTTTAACGTAATCCATCACTGAATCATTTCGTAGATTGGTGAGCGGTTTCATTTTTACAATGTAAACTGATTTCGGTTACAAATTAACGTAACATTTCAATCGGTTTTGACCGTTTATGGAACAATATTCAACAATGATGGTTTAATTTGAACGAGGAAAAATGCAAAATATAATATATTACGATTAAAGACATAGAAACGATCGCGTTTGTTGACGGTAAAAACGTTCAATTTTGTATTCTAAACGATCTTTCTTTTTGCGTGTTTAGTATTTAATTAAATTATTTACGATGGATTCGTAATTATTGTTAAATAATGTTAAGGATTAGCTGGTAATTGCAAATTGTTCGAAATAAAAATAATCACGAAAATCACTTTTTATTCGTTTTAAGCGAAATAAGTACAGCTTAACGACTGGTATACATATAAACATTATATCGGTTAAAAAATTTTATTACCATTATAATATGACTTGATACCCGTTACCCCACCGTTTTACCCACCAGATTCATTACGTATTTATTGATTAACCTGTTTCAAAATCAATCGAAACACGTTAAATTCGTTTAAACATTTTGTATTTACATTTCAACGTTTTTATTATTACCTTCAGATCACGCCATACAACCAGTTTTTGAGAAGTACTCCGTGTATATTATATTTAGAGGTTGTACAATAATATTAAGTACATAATAATTATATATCATATTACCTCTTAATATTTTTAATGTAATCCTTTGGAGTTGAGTTTTCGATTTTATATCGCTTGCACAGCAAACGATTGCGTAAAACATTTACACTGTACCTATGTATTATAATCGCGAGATAATTATAGTGTAGAAGTAATGACTCAATATAATATTTTAATATTTATATAAATATAGGAGGGACTGTTTTATACAAATGGGACTCTTAGTAATTAATTGTTTCTTTGATGTACTGTAAGATAATTCGGTATAAGTGACATTTTCGAATCATTAATCTCGTGAACTATTAACACAATATGTGTACGAAAATGAAAAAAGATCAAATAAACAGTTATAATTATTGATTTTAATTGTAATAATTATTGTACTCGAACAAAATATATTTTATGCATTTGTAATATTATTGTACGAAAAATTTATTTAAAAAATGTCAACGATGGATTGAATAAAAAATTATATATACAGTAAATTCCGCTTAATGTGGATACCTCGGGACTATATCCTTTGTCCATGTTAAGCGGTTTACCATATAAACCGAACTTAGTTCAAAAACACCAACATTATTAATACGTAAGCCATACAATTGAAAAAAAAAAATGTTAAATAAAATTATTAGATGAATAAATAATACGAAATAATAATGAATAATATAATCTCAGGACGCATAATTTTTCAGCGATTTTACATTAAGTGCCGACAGGAAGGGACTTCACTTTGTCCAAGATATTTTTGAGACATAGTTGAAAATGTTCGCGATTGCATTGGAACTCATGGTAAAGCTGAAATGATTGTTGTCGAGTAAGGGAAAGAAAGTTACAAGTATATTGCCTTATATTTTTTATTTTTTTTTATGTATGTGCAGTGGCGTACTCACGGGGGGAGGAGGGTTCATGAGGTTTGAACCCCTCCATTGGCCGTATTTTTTTAAAATTATTTCAATAGTTTAATAATAATTGATTATAATTTAGTGGTTTATACGTCATTAGTTACCAGTATCACGGTTATCAAGTTGGACTGGAGCACGACCATAGAACATGTTCTATGATACGACCGCGCTATCAATTTAACAATTTGGTGACAATTTGTTATAATGTAGTTTTTTAAAACAGTAAAAAATTTGTAATTATTATGACTATGGGGGGTGTGGGGCAGAGTCTCCCACTTTTGTATTCTAATAAATTTTCAGAGCTCCCCCCCTCTATTGAAAATTTCTGAGAACGCCACTGTGTATGTGTATATATATATACGAGTATATACGAGTATATTTGTAGGTATCACTCTTGATATCCGTGTACATTCAATTAAACTCACAACAAAATCATATTATGGCTTATAATTTAATGATTTTTATTACTTTTAATGAGCGCAATCTCATAGATAGGACGAAACCTAATTGTATTAGCAGTTAATACATATTCTAACGATATGATAAAATAAATATGATCGCCCTCGTAAACCGAAACGAGTGCCCATATTACGCAATTTTTTTTAACCTTGTGCATTGAATTTAGGACCATTTTGCACATACCTCACGATTGTCCATATCAACCGGTTCCTACATTAGGTGGAATCCACTATGTATATACTACAAAATTCGAAAAAAAAAAATGTTTCATATTACATGTATAAACTGTTTATTAACATAATGTCAGAAAGTTTTCTGCTCGTGTATGGATTTGACCCCTGATACTTATGTACTTATGCACTTATTCTTTTGTATATCAATCATCATGGGTTGTAAAATATGATAGTCTAAATGGGAAACCAGTTGAACGATTTTTGTACTTTTTAGATCATATTGGCCATAAAACTAAATAGAAAACTACGCAGTATTTTTTATTATTTAAAAGTTTATCTTAATAACCTATACGAATAATCACACATTAATGACATTAATATGTCTGTTATTCATTTTGGACTACAAGTTAGAACTAATAGTTTAAGCCCAATGGCATAATGAGTACTATTTTCTACACATTCCATAAATGTAGTGGGTACTAATGGAGCAAGATTTTGTTAAAGTGCAATAAAGTTTTTTGATCAAATACAAAAACTGTTTACTTATTTTTACAACTTCAACATACCTGGGGGGAAGTATTATTGTCCAAAGTTAAAAATCCGTCAGATACTAGATGGTCTACTAGAGATTTGTTGAAAGTCCTTGAAGAAAATTCGAATAGCATTAGTCAATGGCCTAGAAAAAATGAATAGCGATTAGACTTAAGAGCCAAATACACATTGTAAAGCCAGTGGTATATTAAAACAATTATTGTCTGTACAAATGGTTTTTATATAGTTTTTTTTTTTTTTTTTTTTGGGGTGATATACCAGAAATATTCTACATTTGCAGTAAATATGTCTATATTTATCATTTTATTTCTATTTTATTTTATTTTATTTTCTAGTTTATTTAATTTATTTTATTTTTATTTTATTTACTGTTAATTAAAAAAAAAAAAAAAAATTAGTTCTTAAACTTAAACTTACTTCAGTACTTTACATTAAATGTTACTATGATTAAAAAAAAGTTTACGAAAGAAGAATTAAAATGTACATAAAAGTGTTTAATGTACGTTGGTTTTCATGAATAGTTTAGTCATAATCTTAATATTGTTTATATTGCTCTAAGAATTCTTCGATGTAATAGTACATAGAGTATATAGAGCTCTATCTGTCCAATTATTTGACGGAGAGATCATTTTATACGCTAAAACGGATCATAACTTATTTTTTTAATGGACATTTATAATGTTATCCTTTACCACGTAACAAAAACTGGCGAATCTATTTCGATGTAAAGAGACGTTTTCATATTGAACAGCCGCATTAAATTCTTTAGGTCGTACACCTCTATCGTTAGATACGTTATTGTTTGTAGTGTAGCTATTGGTACACGGTGGTCGGCGTAAAAGGTCGAATGAATTGAAATTTACGTTGACGTGTTACGCGTGCGTTTTACACACCTCCGGTGAACCCAGTGCACGCTGTATAACGTGTACTTTTGAATTTTAGATTTAATCTCGATCGGGGCCGTGCGACAAGTAACTTTTCCGTACACACAGTCGGACGAGAGGCGATTTCGTAAAACGAGTGTTTACATATTCTTACGAGCTAAGTCGTCCGCACTTGGTGCGGCCGTGTTGCGGACATTACGTAGGTATACCTACTTCAGAATCGGTGAAAACGAATATTATTTACATTCAAATGTGACGAAATCTATGCTCCGATCGCTATAACGATGCACGTGTTCACTTTTGTTGACACTGATCACGGACGAATTGATTAAATTTTCATGTCTAGTGTTTAGCTAACCTTGCCCCCCCCCCCCATTCCATCTTATTCCGTTCCACGCGCATACTGTACGGTTATCATTATTATTATTGTTTTTATTGTTATTTATAGCGTTTTATTATTATACTTGTTCTCGGGCTGCTGCTGGGACGGTCCGACGGGTCCGCACGCGTGCATTAACGTGTGCACAGGAACTTTTTCAACATCGTTATCGAAACTCTCTCACTGCGCAACAACGAATCCGTCGTGAAACAATGAGCCGCTGACACGCGATTTTCAGTCGCGTAACGGTTTCGTCGCGTTGTAGTAACTTCCGCAGCGGTTTAAATGACGATAAGCTCACGTGCAACCGATCGGTTTGACCGACTGATTAGTTTGTGTTTCGTCGTAAATCGTTCGAGAAGCTCCTGAGAAAAGCACACGACAGCACGGGTTGCGTATTATTTTTATATATAGATAAAGCGATGTTCGTAATACATAATTTGTGTGACCCCGCGCGATCGCGATGCCCGGTGCGATCGCTTGTCCCATCACCAGGGCCGGCACCGCGTACGAATCGACACGCGAAACGGACTACGGCAGTAACTTACACCACTAGTCCCATGCCACTATTTTTTTTTTTTTTCATTTCCAGACGGGAACGAAAATCGTATCCGTGCAGGGTCTTACGGTACGGTGCGCGAGTGCGTGTTCGGTAATATCCGAGGTCGACCAGCGAACGGGTCACGCACTCGCGCAAAGGCCGCGCGGCGTCGTGCGCGCCGGTGTCGGCAGCGCGAGCACACGGAAACGGTATTTCGAACGCAGAAGATCGTCGAATCATTTGGTCCTCGTTCCACGTTCCTTCGTTTCGAACCGTCCGGCAATGGAATGTCCTCCACCTGAATGTTTCTTGAATCCGCCATTCAAGCCGTGCCCCGGCGATCCGAAGTTTTCGTTAATACGCGCCGAGTACGTGCAGCCCTTGGTGTGCCGATTACGCGCCTGATCGGCCGCAGTTGGTTTTTTTCTAGAGGTGAAAAAAATTATATTTTCGGTAAAACATCGATTTTCAATACGAATTCGCTTGGTTTTCTAACACGAAAACCGATTCCGCAGGTACTGAGCGAAAACGCACGCAGACGGTGTGTTCACGGTCGGCTTTACCCGTCATGTCTTTCGCGTGGACGAAATCGATCAAACCACGACAAATATCCGAAATCCACGTCCATCGGATCAACGCCACGGTAATTCGCGATCGTTTGACAACTCAATAACGGTGTCGTATTGAGATGATACAACTACAATCAAAACGTGTCGGAACACCCGGCCAACGACCCGCGATTGTTCAAGGCTTTTTCGTCGCAAACGAAAATATAATTATAACAATAATAATAGTAAGAAAAAAAAAATAAAAACTTAAAAAAAAAGCCATGCGATCGATTTCGACGCACAATACAAATCGTCATGTTGGTACAGGGGGGGGGGGAAATAAGATAATAAAAAACCAACAGTCATAATGTGTGCAAGCACAATGCTCGACGAAAAGCTTTTTGGCTTGTTCACTGCAGTATGTCACACTGCGCACGCGTGTTGTCGGAGACAATATAATAATCGCGTACGAATTGAAAATCGTTAAAAAAAAAGAATAATAACGCGATCGGTGCTCATTAACTTCAACCGAGTGCGGACACGTATCGCGTATTAATATTTGAATATATTATTTTTATTGCGTACACGAAACGCATTAAATGCAGAGAACTTCATTGGTATCCGAGCACGCGAGAAACGTATTACACATATTGTTAGTATTATTATTATTATTATTATAACGCACGCGAATAAATAATGCACCGCGTCATGTAGGTGAAACCCGAAAAAATCTATACAGTACACCCAAGTCGTAGATGTCCGATCGAATGTTATACGTATCAGTTAAATATACGTGTAGTGCTGCTATACGTTAGCCCAACCATTAATCGTTTGTTGAACGTGTAAAACAGCGGCGTATTTACGGGGTTGTTTCGGAGGATCGATCTCCCACCCATTGGTTTTTTTTTTTCCTTAGGAACGTCTTAACGGACTAGTATTTTTATCAATTTATCGGACAATAGACATAAATACGGATGAAGTAATCGATGAACTAGCAAAGAACTAAACGAAACTTACTAAACTAACTAAACTAACTAAACAAAGAAAACTTGATTTTGTATTACAATTGAAAATAATAAACAATCGTGATAAAAATAAATATTTTTAGTGTACAAATAGTAAGGTGTTTATATTGCGCGAATAAAATATTATTATTAATGGTATGTTGAATTCAGTTTAATTTTTTCGAAAAACTCAAATGGTGGTGCGGGGGGCGATGCCCTCCACTTTCATGTGTGTCATTCAATGGCCCATACCAACCCTATAACAGTTCCTAAATACGCCGCTGATGTAAAAGCTATTCGTCGCAGAAGTACAATAAGTTTGTCCGCAATATCGTACTCCACCCCAGACCATTAAGCAGCGTACTACTCCTATGCACGACGTTATACCTGCTGTTGAATGTTTCTATTTTTCCTTTTCTTTCTATCTTCGTGGGAGATAAAACCGCGGTGGTGATGGTGTGTTCCACTACGAGTACAACCGTACCGCCGTTGAACAGATGTTATCGATCGAAACATTTTGATTAACAAATGTTTTTTTTTTTTTTGGTAACGTTTATGTGCACATACACGGTCAAGTTTCTAATTGAATATCAAAACAAACACACAAACACACAAACACACACACACGCGCGCGTTTTATACGCATGTACATACATTTATATTATGTTGTCGCGACCGAGAACGTTTATGAATATATGTGTGCGCGCGAGCACGAGTACATAAAACCTCAACTAATTCACTATACAGAAGATATGAGGACGCGATACGCGCATATAATTACACGTACAATTCCGTAGTGGTGGTGGGGGTGAAAAAAAAAAAAAAAGCCACGGCGATGGAATCCGATGAGAACCGATAAACCAGTTGGGTATAATATATTGTTTTGAACGTATACGTATTATTTTGTACAAACAGCCCCGTCGCGGTCGCAGACGGTTTACGGACGCACTCGTATTGTTTGTATAGTGTTTCGATGCGAGAGCAGTTAATTTACACACTCCGTGATAAGGAAAAACGCCACGAACATTTGACGCGATATTATTTTTATTATTATTATCGTCGCTGACTGCAGCGCTAGGCATTGATCAGCGAGCCATCGTTACAACGATAATTTGATGCCTGCGTTCGATAGAAGTTTTCGAGTGTTACCAACGGACGGTTTCGCATGAAACGAAACTAAAACATCAATATATTGTTTCGTCTCGAAAACTCTGGCAACTAAAGGCGCGTTCAAGCTATTATCGTATTTCGATGTGTGCGTTACGTAAAACGGTACAGTTAATGCTATAGGCCAGGGTTGGCAAACTTTTTGAACACTGCGTGCCCAAAATTACTTTTTTTTTTTTTTTTTTTTTTTTTTTTTAGTTTTTTTAAAAAAAAGGTTCCAAAATTTTTTTTTTTTTTTTTTTTTTTTTTTTTTATAAGCGTGCCATGAAAAAAATATTAAAAATATTATATTTTGTTATATTATAATTTGATTTTATAATTATATTGCTTTGTTAATTATTTATATTACATTATAGGTCATATATATTATATATAATAGTAAAACTTTTCGCGTGCCATGGATTTGCCATCCCTGCCATAGGTAATACAAAATCGACGACCGTATATATCATCACGTGTGCGGTGACCGGACCGATATTCGAAACGCACGTTGTTCGCAGAGATTTTTAACAATGGAACGGCGAACCGATAGTGTAAAACACGTTGTTCGGTATCCGGCGAAGGGCGGCAGAAGATCGAATGATGTTCTAATACATTATTTTGCGACGTTCGTGTATTGTTGTTGGCGAGTTCCGAACGCGTAACAATGGCGCGAACTAACCGTGCAGCAGAATCGCGCTGTCTGGGATTCCGATGGTTAGGAAAAGTTTGACAACTCTTGAGAAGAGCTCTGTCGGTTCTATCGACCCCAAGCGAAACGAGCGCGACAATAATTGTTATTCGTCGAACACGCGTTGACGATCGTTTTGTTTCAACGCAAGTACAATTTAATCAACGTTGTGGATTTCGGTTTGCTTTAAATTTACATTTGTCTTATTAAAACTTCAGACCTCCGGTTCTCTATAAGCATAGTAACACATTGCCGACACATCCCGAACCAATATTTACTATCCATCTTGTTAAACCGTAACACGACGCGAGTACGATTTTTTTTTTTTTTTTTTATTCGGGAACCTCGACAACTCTGAACGTTGACGAGTCGATTATTTCGTTCAAATATTCTAGATATCAAACAGCTGCGCTAGATAATATATTATCGTGTCACCAGATGGAGTTTATCGGGATCCGCCCTTGCTGCAGACGATATTGTGCAGACTCGAACGCGGAAAAAAAAAAAAAGAAAAAATTATTATTTCATAATCATAGTATTCACGTGTACGCTTTGTAGAAAATTAAATCCTCGGTCAACTGTTGTGGGTCTACAAAAACTGTGGTGCTATCTCTTCGAATTATTATACGCCTGTTCCGTGACGTGTTCGCAGTGTACGTATCTATTATGGTAAAAATACCGTTTTGGTCAAAATCAAAAATGAAAGTTAAACAACTATTTCAATTTTTTTTTTTTGTTTACATTATTTTGTAGTTCGGCACAATGTATTTGGCCGCTACTAGTTGATGATGGTATCACATGGCACACCATGTGCACACGTTGACGACCGAGCTTCTTTATTTAAACCGGTAAAAGGTGAGGTTGACAGTCGGCACGCATACAGTCGCGACTCGCAACGAAAAGCACCTTGAAGGGTCTTGTTGGGCGTATTGTGTATGACGTGGTGTGGTCGCGGGGCGTGTTCATTCGACTAAAAGCAGGCCTAAGGGTTTGCATGTTTAAGATGACGCCGTTGTGTTTTGACTTCTGTTATTTGAATTGTGTTCCGCGTACTGAAAGATCCGTTGTTAACTAATTTCCATAACGTGACAGTTGAATGATTATATCAAAGTGTGCACGTACATAGTTAAAACACATTTACAATTAGCACGCTGTTAAATCGGCTAACAAGACTTTTCAGATATCGGCTCGTTGGTAATTTTACTGATTCGTAAATGCACGTCCGTTAGGTCTACAACTGCGCGCTCCTGGACGTTGTACAAAAAGGTTCGTCCCTTACACGTACGTATATGATGAAATAAAATCGCATCGGCACGACGTCGTAGTGTAAACATCGAGTGCGAGTCATTAGCTCGTTCGCTCGTCACAATACACGAACCGTGTACGCCGCACATTATAATATAATACCGTACACGTTATAATATTATGTAGTATTACGCCGCCGCCGCCGCCGCCGCCGAGTGATTAATATACACACAGATATAATATACGATACCGGTTAATGTATCCGCATAGACAGTATGTCTATAGCCGATAAACTGGTTTCACGTATATCGATTTGGGAATAGATTAAAACTCGAATAATATAACACAATATATACGTGCAACAGGTATACGAGGATTATTATAATTTAGTCGGGCGAGAAACGAAAAAATAAAATAAAAATAAAAAAAAATTCCTAACAATTACGGAATGTATTTATTTTTTTTTATTCTTTTTTCTCGCACACAACGAAAACTTTCCGATACGTCGAGAAGCATACCTTGCTTGTACACGACTTGACGCGATCGGTTCACCTACGGAACACGTGCTGGTTACATGATTTATAAAACGCATAACAGCTGCAGGGAATTCGATAGTCCGGCGCACACGCGCGTGAAAACCTACTTTTCTCTATACTTATTGTTCTTCGGTCCGGCATGCGTCGAGGGTTTCTGTTTGGGAGGAGCTTAAATTGTGTTCAGTCGGAGAACATTTTTTTCTGAACTTCCACACTATTTTCTGATTAGAGTAAAAAAAAAAAAAAAGAAAAAATTCGACAAGCACGATAAATTCGACGTTGTATTGAATTTCCGCTCTAATAATAAAGCATTGTTTCGGATGGTTTCGTAACTTAATATATATATTATAACATACAGTCGTTCGACTAGGTGAAAATCATTATAATTTCATGTTGATGAAATATGTAATATTAAAATGGTGAAAAAAAAAGTACATGGAATTAACTACATTCACGCTAATCACTGTGTTCGAAAATGAAAATGACATTCTAATTGGTCTTCTTTGTTACGGCAGCAGATAACAAAACGATTCCCGGACAACTGAAATTATTTATTCGTTTCCGGCATAGGTGTTTTATATTTCATTGAATTTAAATAAAAACTTACTTATACGTATATATGCTATTAATGATGCTTGATTTCCTGAATTCTTTATACTTTAGCCTTTGTTATAATATACGCATGCGTAATAAATCAAATCAAATGTGTCAGTTACATAAAAATCAAACACGGGGCGAGGTTGAAAAAAATGAGTTTCCCGAATCCAAAATCGTCTTTTTCGAACTAGTCGTTCGGGGAGTGAAGCGAATATTTATAATACAAATCAAATACGTTTTCATACATCAGATTGACAATCACTCGGGGAAAAAAGCGTCGTGTAACGTTTGAAACATTACGCACTATCGGTTGTGTACACGTTTCATAATAATTTTATGATTTAATAGTATTAACTATGTATAGCGATGCTTACATTTTATTTATTAATTTTATTTTTTTTTTTTAATCCAGCCTTTAAAATACGTGTACCGTTAGTATTTTTTGTTATTTTTACAGCGCGTTTCGCGTACAGTGCACGCGCAATATTATCTATAACGACGCGACACGATTGACTTTATCTCCGGATCGACGTTATTACGACACAGCGTTTAAACTCGGTAAATATCTTGTAACCCCATTGTTCGGATTCGCGCGCGTTCTCTCGACACCCTTAACGCGATAGATAGAATATTATAAACTTTTAGCCAACCTGCAGCCGGTGCACATGTTCGTAAACGATACGTTTTGATTTGCGCGGTACACGTGTAAACGGTAATTAATGTACAGTTTATGTTGTTGTATTACACTTTTGAGCGGAAGAAACGCAATAAAATCGGTCGGGTGCATCATCGGACATTATGTGCGCGCACGAGGATGAGAACGTTTTTTTTTTTTTTACGGTATATCGAACCACGCGTCGAAATGTACGCGTGTAAATATTATGATCTGCAGCGAGCCATACGCTATCGGTTGACAGTTTCAACCGTACGTGTTTACCAGTACGGTTTATTTTAATTCGAACCATTACGATACCCGCATTCTGTAACATGGGCGTATTTAGACTTAGTTCTAATGAGAGGGGGGGGGCTCAAATTTTTTCTTTAATTCAAGCTCAAAATGTACAAGTAAACTTTTTGGTAATATTAAAAATCAGACGAATATTTATGGTTTTTTTTTTTTTCTTTTAATGCCGGATCCACTCGGAATCGACTTTTGTGTAGTGATTTTTTAACACCTGTCTGTGTTTTGAAAGTTACGCTAGTGTTTTATTTGATTTCTCACCGAGTATGGACCCGACAAAAAGCCAAATTCAACATTCACAGCTACGCGCAATTTGATTTCGTTAAAAAATGATCCACATTAAAAAAAAAATTATCAGTTCAGGGTGTTAATTGAAAACGCGAACCGGACGAAAATCAAAAAAAAAAAAAAAAAATTTGATTTTGTTCGTTCCAATTTTATTTTATCGGTTTTAACTGTACACGATCCGTTCCGCTTGAACAGTTAAATACCGATAGTGTTTGGTGCGCCTAAGATCCGATTGAGCTGCAGCAGTTGTGACGTCACGGTACACGGATTCTACACGCGTTCAATAATGTTACTACAATAATAACTAGACTAACGGTAGTTGATTTCCGATTTCATTTTTGCACGAACAGTTTGCACAGATACATTTGTGTCTTAAGCCAAATCACAATTTATAAAAAATACGTACAACGATTAATACAACCTACACCTATGCGGTACAATCGATAATGTAACTATATATGTCTTTTACGACTACTTTACGTGGAACGAGTAATGGTCGCCAATAAAACATCGCACCACGAGTTCAATTAACAAACAGTTAGCGTACATTTTTCAAATACAATAGATGATTTCTCCACCGAGTTTACGGGACTAATTTTAAAAATCGACTGGCTATGACCGTCGCGACGGGGGCAACCGAATCGAGTTGTTCAACAGTTCAAGTACGTATACGTTTTCATCTATCTCTGGGCAGCACTTTTGTGATTTTTTTTTTTTTTACGTTGAACTGTTGAAAACCCATTCACGCCTAGCACACGCCGTATAGGGAATTTCATGAACGCGTAACAATAGCTTTGGACAAAACTCGCCGCGAAAGCCTGTGTGCGTTAGAAAGTGACTACACTTACCCAGACTTGGGTAATATTCCGAATACAATATTCGGAATACTGTATTCAGAATAATTTTTAAGTATTTCGAATACTTTTTAAATAATTTTTTTTTTAAAATATTCAATAAAGTATTTTGAATAATTATAACGAGTATTCTGAATACTGTATTTCGAATACCGTCAAATCATCTCATTTTTAAATGATTTTATTACTTCTCCGTCCAATCTTGTATAAGCTAATATCAGGTATTTATTATTATTGTAAACCATAAACTATAACAGTTATGTAACATAAAAGTGCAATAAAATAACATAAATTTAGTCTGCGATTTCAAATACTTCTGTTGAGTGGACATCTATTATTTTTATAGTATGAAAACTAGATAAAACTTTAAAAGTATCCGGAATACTTTTGAAGTATTCCAAATAATATATTCGGAATACAATTTGTACAAAGTATTTGAATACATGTTAGGAATACTATTTTTTGTAAGTATTCGAGTATTTATACTAAATACATTTAAAAAGTATTTTACCCAAGTGTGCACTTACCGATTGGTTGTGCCATCACCGCGCGTACCACACCGCTACGTCCGTACCCGCGTGCAAGTAATGTCAAATTATCGCCGCTGGTCGGAAAACAAACGCTTTTAACGTCGTCGCGAAAAAGAACCACGGACGTTTCCTTGCGACCTTACATAGATAACTCGTCGGAGCCGTACGTTTGGAGATTGCCGATTTTTTTTTTCGCACGTGCGACATAATTTTACCGGTCGGAAGTAATAATTTGTACTTCGCAACGGAGATGGAGAGAAAAAAAAATGAAATCCGATTAAAACCATTGGACGTCGATCGGTTCGCGGGTAAAACGTTTCTTTCGTTAGAAAATCTGAAAAAGTTCTCCTATCGGAACGAATGACGCACAGACGACGAGGTCGAGGGATGCGAAGGAATCACCGTCAGCCGTTGACACGGTTCTCGGCCAGATCGCGCGCATGCACCCGTCGGGAGGTGCGGGGCGGTCGACCGGCCATCGCACGTCCGCGTCCCTCGCGCGACCTCAAATTAAAGATGTCATTTCCTCGCCGGACTGGGTCGCGTGTCCGTTTCGCTATCCGCACAGGACTCCGGTGAACGAAACGAATGACCAGTTTCGGGCACAGCTGAACTGAACAACCGGACGTGGTAAAGTCTATGTCAGTGGCGGTTTTACGGGGGGGGGGGGGGGAGACGGTACGTGGAACACTCTATCCCCCTTTGAGCCGTGTAAAAACTAAAAATATGAATGAGCAAACAGTTTATTAAAAATCGTCTTGACGATAATTTTATGTTAAAACTGTTTACTGTTTACGAAAACGTTTGCTCCTATAAGTTTGACTGTTAATTAAGTTCGAATAAAAAATAATTTTTGTTTTCCATTTTTTGATTGATACCTATATATTTATGTTATGCCATTGTGGTATAAGGTTTATAGAACTTAAGATTACTTCTCGTGTATCAAGCAATAGAAAAAAATTCACGGGATGCGTATGCGAACTGTAAGTATATGCAAAAATATTTTCGCCCCCCCCCCCCTCCACCTTGTGACTTCTCAAATACCGCCACTGATCTGTGTACGCGGTGTAACGGATATTGCCACGCGTTCATCGGTAATATTGAAATCGTAAACGGCAGTGGCGTATGTTCTTCTCGATCTATTCGAACCGTGAACAAACGCGATTGCGTTATAATAAAACGCACGCGGCAGTACGAATGATGAACGGGTCGCGAGGTGATGATATAGGTATAAATTCTTTCGACGCGATGCGACCATTTAATAACGAGTTCGGATTCGCGACTGAAGAACATTTACCGGGCAGAACACGGAGCGCGCGTTTGAATACCGCAATCGTTCGGACCCTAAGAAAATATCGATGTCCATCACAAAGTCTTAGGCGCATCGTGTTACGAGTAGGATTGCGTTAGATCTTGCTTTTCCTATTGGTCTAAAACGAAGATATGTTGGTTATGGGTACATATGACTTGCGCGATCCGTAGCGGAATAGAAGAGTAATCGAGATTTTAATTTGCTGTTTGGCAAATTTTTTTTTTTTTTTCGCAATAACATTTCTACAAAATGCGGTCTAGACCTACGTACTCGAAAGGTCGATTATTCGTGCATGTAATGCAAGTACAGTTTTCCCATGGTCGCAGCTCGATCGGTTTTTCCCGTAATGTTTTGATCGAACGTGTTGGAAGAAAATGGTTACCGAATTCCACATTTATTATTGGCCCGGCCGTCGTCACCAGTCGCTTAAAACGCTATTCAAATATGCATTCGGTAAAAGAAAAATGTACGCTTTATCGGTGGACCTTTACCGAGACGCTCGGTCGACGCGCGCGCAAAAGACACATTAAACACGCGGTAAATAGCAACTGTTTATTTGTTCATTTCGCAAAACACATACAATCAAGCGCGACGGGGCGGGACGCGTACGATCACGTTAGGTCCGCGGGCGCGTGCTGTATACCGGCGACGAGTTCCCGTAGATCTTCGACGTCGGCCGCGAGCTTGACGATTTTCGACACGATGACGCGCCAACAGTCGGCCGACAACCGCAAGGCGGACGAGTCGGCCGTCGTCAATCCGGTGGCGAAGGTGTAGCCCGCCGTCGGGGTCGTGGATGTCGCGATGTAGTCGGCCGACTTTCCGACCGATCTGCCGTCGGCTACGTAGTACCGACCCATCAGATATCCCAAGCCGACCGCGGCGGCCGCCATCAGCAAATTCCATCGGTTTTCGAAAACTATGCACCTCGTCGCGCACAGGACGTTCATCGTGATGATGCGTGACCGTTGCGGACGATCGTTGTGCGGCGTGAGGGCGGTACGGTGCGAGATTACGAGAAAACGAATAAATGAAAAATAACGCACAAACGGGAAACAAATGTTACACGAGAAACGTACTCCCAACGGTGTTCGCGATCCGCATAGATGTGTCGCGGGCCACGTATCGTTACCGCGGCCATATACATTCTCCTTGGACGCGATCTCGGAGCTCGTAGGAATTGCGCGTGGACCGCGGTCGCGGTGCCTCTGACCGAACGGTAAAACCGCACGCGAAAACGTTTTCTCAAACGAAACGTACGACGACAATGTTTCCAAACGGACATTCGGTTCGCGTCGTTCTGTCCGTCAGCGTTGTTATCCGAACGGCTTGTCCGAAGACGGTTAACTCTCGTCGTCAGCTCGCGTTCTACACAACCGTTTTTGAACGGTTAGTATATTATGTTTCGATTTCATATACCTACGGACGGAGAACAAAATGAAAAAGAAACACAGCAGTAAAAATATACGTTAGCACCCACATTGATACACACAAAAAATGTTATCGGTGAACTGAGTAAGAAATTATGTATCACAGTTTTCAGAGGACGAATGGCGGACCGGGGGGGGGGGGGGAGGCGATTAATAGGATGTTGGAAGAAAGATAAGGGATAGTGTAAAATTATTTTTCTTAAGCTGTTGTAGCGTTTCGAAAAATCGATTTTTCCAAAGCTCAATAGTTAGTGTCGTGATCAACGCCCATGCGTAAATCACTTGGATACACTCATCAGATTTTTATGTCCCTGAACATCATATTGAACGACTTTTTTCTTTTGTTTTGGTGTAACGCTCTTACGGAAACAAAAATAAGTACATCTTTTTCTAAATCTATCGCAATATTACTCCACGTTTTAATATCGAATAATCCAGTGATAAATGTTATTTTTTCCGATATCTTCTATTGACCGGACGAACGGAACGACCGGCCGGGACAAACGGCAATCCTAGATTATACTCGTAGGTACAAGGTATTGCGTTGACAAACATTTTTAAACGTGAACCGACCCCCGGAGACAAATTTTAGTTTGATTTCCGACTAGCCGAAGAATATATTATTGATATACTATTGTCGCGCTTGTTGTACCGCTCTATGCGAACCGGAAATGAAATAATAATATAATACAAAAACTGTATAACTCGGTCCGACGATTGAAACCGTCTTTGCTCTAACCTCTACCACGATGTCCGGGTAAACGGTGACGTGGCATTTTTGGAATTCTGTGCATATTGTCGAGTACAGCCGTTTGGCGTTAGATCACGCCATTACGAGTGCGAAGAATAAACCTCGTGCGATGCGCGTCACGACAACGTTGTATTTATTTGCACGCACCGCAGAGCGCGATCGGATAATTGATTGCGGTTATTTATTGAGATTGATACGGAATGACAGTGAAAAAGTCGAGTTGAACCCCGTTAACCACACGCGTACCCTACAAAGTATACGTAACGTCGTTCAAAATAATATTTTACCGTTCAATGTTGCACGTCAGGACGCGTTCGACGCGTACACTTTTCAAACATTAAGCCAACCGAGGGATGAAATATTGATTTTAAATTGATGTGTTTTTTTTTTTATTATTTTTTTTTTTTTTTTTATCATTTTATCTCTTCAGCGATGACATTTTTGACGAGTAAAACCCCACCGAAACTATTTAGTTTTTAAAACTCGATCGAATGTGAAAATTAAAAAAAATATTAAACAACATTATTTTTATTCCCTTGGAAGTCGAATTCAAGTAACAATAAATACGAATTCAGTGGGTGCTACAGCACAAAAGTTAGTTTTTGTGTTCAAAGCCTGAAGGGTCATCCACCCGGCAGGCTTAACGCATAGGAGGGGAACGCGCGGGGAGTAAAAGCGGTTAAAGTTATAAAACTAAACAAATACTAAAAGGTTTTTTTTTTCTTTTTAATAATTTTCCGAAATTGAATTACAGTAATACATTTCAATTTAAGCAAAAACATTACCGTGAAATATAAATATAATTATATTAGCGGTTAACACCTATAGTGTGACAATTTTAACCCTAAATTAACATTTATGTGTACAAATTTGTTAAAATCATGAATGAAATTTCTGCAGAACTCTTATGTAAGCGGACTAAAAACGTATTTTGTAAATTCGTTCTATTTGTCAGAAGTTTTCATTCATTTTAAATTTAATATTAGTTTTAATAAAGTTTTATTTTTTAAAAACCAAAAGTTATACAGTAGTTTATTTATAAAAGTGATGTGAGGAAAATCAATGTGATAAGATTACAAAAATTATTTGTGTAAAGCTTCGTTGTTATTGCAGCAGTCATTATCTTACCTACCGGAGTAGTCAATTCGCTTTTAAATTATTATCAATAATTTACAAGTAAATTTAAACTTTACTCGGCTATAACGAACGTATGCACACAACTAACTTTTTATGCTAGTTTATGTTTTTACACCGACAATACTCTTTTTTTATCCGATCAGTGCGGATCGCGGTTCTATGTAACTCGTCGACATGTGGTAAATGTTACAAACGAAACGTCGAATCGAATGACGCGATAAAATGATTGCGTCACACAACATCGTACGCGTGTTCAGACCTCACGGAGGACAAAATCCGACCCGAGTCCTGCAAAAACGGTTGGACCACTGCCGTTGTTAATGGCATAAGCCACCGTAAAACACGTGCGATATTAATTTCTCAACCAATAGTTCGTTCCATAACGGTATAACGGATTTTCGACATTCCCGTTTAATTTATTCGTCATCTCGAACACGATCTCCGTGTTTTCCGACACCAATTATTATATATATATATATATATATATTACACGCGTAGCGTTGATTCACTACGAATTTTTTATATTCTTTCCGCGGGATTTTGTTGCATATTTTTACGTTTACGCAAAATATAATGATTTTCCGCTGCAGCTCGGCGATGGAAGCGGATTCGGTAACAGATTCCCCTCGTTCGGTTTAATTTTTTTCGTCGACACGCGAAAACGTCGTAAACTTTTTAATTTATTCCGTCCGCGAGCGCTACGCAAATGCCATACGACGAAACGTCTTTATAATAATATTTATATGTATATACACCAGAAGTATAAGCGACAGTGTTATAGGATAATTATACATATCTATTCACACGTGCGATCGTTATTCGCGTATACTCAAATTTAAGCACTCGAACTGCACGCGCATAATAACACTCGGGACCCGAACTAGTATGTAATATACATACGAAAACCATTTATACTATTAGCGAACGACGAGGCTGTTTAAAACAAGAAATACCTTTATCGCAATAACCGTTGTATATTTATCGGGAAAAATAAAACCGAATTTACATAAAATATTTATGTGCCCAGAAAACGGAGGGGGAAAAAAAAGAACCAAAAAATAAATAGGTCCTGTTTTATAGGTTTTATTTATTTATTTTTTTTAACGAGCGCGCGCGCAGTCCACCGTAGTCCGTTCCACGATTATTATAATACGCTCGTAGCCCCGTTCTAATAATGATCCCATTTTCGCGTGTAACATTATATATATATACCTTTTTGGCCGTCCAATTATCGTTTCACCGTAAAAAAAAAAAAAAAAAAATAAATAAATAAATAAATATCGAATCGACACGTTAAATATATTTCATCGGACACATAATAGTATGCACCGATAACGCGTTGCTTATTGATTTCGATTCGATATAGAAAACAATTTTTTTTCCAATAAAAAAGAATCGGTTCGAAATCAAGAACTGAATCACCGTAAAAATCGTTCGACGCGTTCGGTTTAACCACCGCGTGTCATATATATATTACGATCGCATTACAATACTGTACGCGCTGCGTTGAGACGCGTTGTTGCCTACAAAAAAAAAAATTAAAAAAAAACGCCTTCCTAGGCATATGTGTGCAGTAGGTTTATTAATATGATTTTTATTTTCCGTTTTATTACGATCCCCGACGGCCAGGTTCGCAAACACAACCGCGATCAGGCGGTACGTATTTACATGCGAATGGCGTTCGCAAGCCGCAGCGTACGAGTTAACGAAATAGTTAGCGTTTTAAAATAGCGTTTCTCCCGTGCACCGAACAGACAGCGATTATATTTTAAATAGAGACCGCGTAGGTATTCGCCGTAGATCGGTCGCCGGTAAAATATGTTTTGCGTTCGTGCGGTCGTACGCAGGTTAGGTCACCTACAAACTAATATGCGTTTATCGAGATGTGGTCGAAAGCAAAACGCGAAAGAAAAAAAATGAAACTATAGGTATCACATGATATATCATGCGACATACTATTAACCCGTGGTAAATATTCTTTAAATAGTACGCGACGATTTCATTTATCGGTGCGGCTGCAGTCATACGCGCAACTAGGGGGGGAGGGGCGCAATAGGGTTTTTAGCACTTCTGAGTTCAAATGTAGCACTCGTGTTTTCTTTTTCCATCTATATATATATATATATATATATATAGATGTATATAATCTACAGTAATTACAGTTAAATACCATTTAATTTTATTTTCAGCGATTTCAGCACCCCCAATTTTTGGGCTCTAGTTGCGCCTGTGGCCGCAGTACAGATATTGATCGCAAGCGTGAAACCGTCGCGAAAACACGAATCACAAAGTTAACGATTTAGTCTTCAACTGAAAACAACGAGTCGTGAAACGTTTGCGCAGCACACGGTCTTTGTTGTACAAACGGATGGTAAATTTTTCCGATTGAAGACCAACATGACCGTCGCCGAAACCACGTAGCGTGCACGCAGCAGATCGGTTTCCGTTTACGTCGACACGCGCTCGGTGTCGAACGTCGCGCGTGCCATTATTTTGACGTTTCTGAAGGACCTGGCCGGTTCCGCAGAGATACGGTTTCATGATGATATGCACAATAAATCGGTACGTAAACGGACACACCGTTCCGTCACGATGCTCAGCAAACGTGGACGGGGAACGGTGGCCGCTGAACCTACGGACTCGGATCTATCAGGTAAGGTAGGCGTGCGTACGCGAATTCAAACCGAGTCGAAACCGTTTACTACGATTTTCGTTTTCGACAGCGCCGTGAAGTGGACAATGTTGGCGGAACTATTCGAAAACCTCCCAACAACGTCCAAATAGACTTGCCGGCTTTTTATCGTACGCACGCGTGCGTTTCGCGCGAACGTTGACGTTTCCCGCCGACATCTTATCGTACGCGCGTCGCGGCCGACACGACGGTGTCGGGAACGGTTCGTCGTACGACTCGGGCGCGCGTTCGCCGCGTGAACGAATTCCGTTTCCGACCGTTTCGCGGGTCACAAATGACAGTGCATTGTTCGCGCGGCGACAACCGACCGGCGCACGTGCGCGTCCGTCGTGCATTTCATTACCGGAGTGAAGATGAGGGGAAAAAAAAAAAACAGTGTCGTTCGACGCCGAACACGTATACGCGCGCGCACAGCGTTACAGGTAACGATAGCATTACGACGACGCGTGCCCGGACCGTGTGCTACCTACGTGTTACGGACACTCGCACCGATACGTCTTGCGGCCGAGAGATTTTCACCTGTCCTTACAAATTTCGATTACAACCCCCCCCCCCAACCGCCCCGGGACACCGCTCGCCGCCGAAACTTGGCCGGCAACCGCGCGGGGGTATGTAGTTCGCCGTGTGCACGCGGCCCGAATACGCGCGCGCGCAACGGGCAGTTGTTACACGCCGCGGTGAAGTGTGGACGAGTGCGTACGACGTACTTTTCTCGGGCGACACCTGCCGTCGTCGTGCACGAGGCACTTAGTCTTACACGAATAGCGTCTAGGTGGTACAGGTTTCTATGCGACGTGTAAACACTCGATATTTATGCCATTGGGGAACGGGGGCAGGGGAACAATAATAACAACGAAATAGGAGATGAAGAATAAAAAAACTCGACCGAAATTCGCGTCGACTCGTACACGTGCGCTCGCGCTTCGAACGATAACGCTAAAGATATACCGCCCGAGGAACTTACTTTAAAACCGATAATTTCACAGAAGCATGCGGAATTCGGAAAGTTCTACGCCGGTATTTTTTTTATTTTTCTTTGCCGACAACACTTGCACGTCCGTTAGTTTAAGAACGTTTTTGACGTGGTTTGAAAAGGATTGCGAATAAAAATCCGAATCCGCCTTGAAGTTTATCGGAGAAAACCGTTACTGATTTTTCTTTGTTTTTCTCCAGTCTTGAGCGACATTGCGTTGCGAAATAATCGAACAATTAATGATAAAATAACTTTTTTCGAAGATAAATCGAAATCATGTGACGTCAACGTCAAAGACACGTAACGTCCAAATTGTTTACATGATGTAGCACGTGTGTGTTGCGCAGGTGGCCGCACAGATATATGATTCTGTTGAAAAATAGTAACGTAACGTTGTAATGAGAACAATTATCGATTCGATAACAATAACATGACCGTGCAACTCAACCAAAATTATATAATCGATCTGAATTCTCCCTAACTGTCCACCGGCGGCCGTCGGCATTTCAGCGCTCACCGTAGGTCCACCGAAAAACGTTATGCTTTCAAAACCCGGACCGGAACACGTTCTGCGCTCGTGGCGTGCAGAAGTCGGTCTTCTTTCGAGTCGCGTTTTCCGCTTTAACTTTATCACACACGATACACATGGTATACATAGTGGTGGACCCAGGATTTTCCTTATTTTTGGGGGAGGGGGTTTGAAAAATGTTTTCCCTTGGGATATTTTTCATAACATTGCAGACAGTGATTGATAATGAATTAAGATTATAGTAAGTAATATAATTCATTAATTTAAACCTAAGACTACTTATTTGTTGTATGATTAGAAATAGAAATCATATGCTTTCTCTCGTATTCTAAAAAATAAAAAAAAATCTTTTTCTAAATTCATAAAATTATTGAATTTTAACAAATATTTTTCCTGATTTCGGGAGGGGGGTTTTAACGTATTCCGTATACGTATAGTGTGTTTACGTCGTCCGCCGGTTTTTGTTCCGGCACCAGCCCTTATCCGTTTCGCCATCTTAATTGTTTCCCAGAGACCGGCGTCGTAGAGGTATATTGTTGTTGCGGAAGCGAATTTATCTCCTCCCGGCGCGCTCCAAATCCTATCACACACGCATGTGTGTGCACCCAAAGGCTCTCTGGTCGCCATCGAAAGGGCGGCGAATTAAACACGAAACAGTCCATGCTTTTATTCGCGCGAATAGCTTCGAATCCGTCTCGCGACGTGTACGCGTATAATATACATTACACTTGCGATTACACACTCGCACGCATACGAAAACGCCAACACAAACGAGACGTAATGGTGGAGATTATCTTGGACCTCGTTTTAGGATCGTGATTTGTAGACGTGTCCCGTTGAGATCAACTCGTAAAATACATTTTATTAAACAGTAGCGGTGCACGAGATTTTCCAAGGAAACGCGTACGGAGGACGAGGAAGTAAAAATGAACAAGTGATAATCTGGGTCTGCTGTTTTGACGGAATATTACGTTGAGATAATTTCGGCTTAGATATTTACTACGCATCCGATCGCCGCAGAAAATAAAAAATAAAACCTCTTTTTACCCTGAAATCAATTCACGCTGCCTTCCTCGTTTTTTCCAAAATCTGAGACGGTTAATGACTGAAAAACTGCGTTTTTTGTTTGTAGAAAAAAAATAACATACACGGTGTAGCGATTCGTAATTCAAACGAAGCGCCGAAGAACGAAGTCGAGTAGTGAATTTGCACCAAAAATAAATCGATTTTAATAATGCTAATACTAAAGAAAGATTACATGTTGACCGAAGGAAATAAAATCGAATATTATTGATTAAATATAATGGTAATTGAATGGGTGATTGTAAACCCCGCAAGTTTTTTTTGTGTTTTGCCTGTGAATCCTTTCATAGACATCTAAGAAATGTCTTTTATGAAAGTCAACCGAATGTTCATATTTTTAGTAATGTTCTTACCGAATTTTAAAGCAATACTTATATAAAACTAAATGGCATATCTCAAGTAAATAAACTAAAAAATTCGAAATAAAAAAAATGACGGTGTTACAGGATACTATAAATAGGTACACTAATGGAGTAATACAAGACTTAGAATATTTACAAATTGTATCACATCATTTTAGTTTACATACATGGCATAACTATATATTTTTTGATTATTAGGTTTAACGATTATTTATCATGATTTTTTTTTTTTTTTTACTGTATTTAAATATTTAATGTGAACGATATGATATTGTATTATATTATAACTTTTTTTTTTTTAATAATGTATCATATTAATTTTATACTACTACTTGATTTTCTTCATTGGCGGAGTTTACTTGAACCCAATTTTACCTGTTTATTTTTTTCTGGTGGCGTTTGCAGTAAAAAAAGGACTTATGGCGGAATTTATTTGCGTCCAATTGAATACCGTACATCAGTTTCCGTGAAAAAATACATGCGAGTAGAACTACGTGATTCGTGTCAAACCAAAAAGCGTATTAAAACCACAGCGATGAAAAGCGAGTGTCACGACGTTGTACTATCAAATCACTCGTTCGTTTCGATCAAAAATGATGTAAGAAATTCATGTAAATTCAAGCGAATGTTATTGCGTCCGTCAGCTTCAATCGGACCGTGCAGTATTTCGTATTAAGCTCACAGGGTGTCATAATTAGGGCTCGTTTTGACTCTTTTTTTTTTTTTTGTTACTTGTAAATAAACATTTAGTTTTTATCTTCGTGCATGTACATTCCATTTAATACGTTCGGATGCCCGCTGCCACAATGGCGTTCGGATCGCATGTGCTTTATACGGGATTTATGACCCGCGAAACAGTCGTCTTGCGAGGGTGCATTCTAATATTATACTACTGGCACGTTTCCAGCAAAGACGAAATAATTATCTGCACGCAGTGTAATAATATTGGACCGAATTGAAAAGAAATGGTTTACCGAAAACGTCACGCGAGACAACTGTATTATTGTTGTGTGCGGATAAGGGACGTACCGTTCGCGATATTTCAAGTCGACAACCGTTTGTCAATCCCATCCCGGTCGATAATAATAACAATAGTGTACGAGGAACGTATCGATTCGAAAATGTCGATCACAAAAAAATCACCGATTCCGAAATATAAAAAATAAAACATTTATATTCTGCACTCAAATAGGTGTTTTTTGTCAAGCAGAAAAACAAATCATTGCTTGTATAAGAACATTTTTACCGAATCCGTCTCTCAAAATTTGTAACGATTTTATTTTTAAAAAATGTCCGTCCGCGACAATCCGAATGGAAGAACGTAATTTCCTACGCAATATTATATTCACTCACTTTTGCAGTACATACACGATAAACAAGGTCAGATTAATAGTTTTTTCGAAGAATAATAATGCGATCGTTTTCCGGGTCAGTTATTCAACTTATTACGCGTTTTGTAAATAATATAAAAAAAAAAAAAAATTAAAAGACGTTCAGATCGATACAAAAAGTTCTATTCGTATCCTCCATTTGATCGTATGTATCTTATTGACATAGTAGTATACAAAGGAAAGCGTTGAACGTAATTGGTTTCGGTGTGATACCCAGCTACCACTATGATCCTTAATGTTCAGTTTTTAAAATTTCTTCATACGTTGCACTAGTTCAACGGTTAGTCGCGTTGAAAATCGAAACGTTTTAGAAAACGTTCCATTGGTGACCATTTATTTCGCGCGTGTAACGAATACGTCCTTCTTCTAACAACAACCGTGCCGGCCCTAGACTCGTGGAAGCCAATCGTATCAACTGTGAAGTCCGGTTCGCAGTTAACTCGAAGTATTTTCATTTGCATTCAAAAAAATAAGTGTTGAAATTGTCGATTGTTTGGTCTTGTTCGAACGTCGAAGATTTTATTGAATTCAAACGTGAAAAATAAAAATAAATATGCCGTACGCACCGTCGTACCCCCACCATCTAAACCGAGTGATTCTTGTCCACTCGATTACGTTATCTCGAGCGTCAACGGATCGTTCGGCGATCGAAATCGTCCGATTATCGCCGTCGTGCTGTGCGAAATGGGAACGCGCGTGAACGAGATGCGCAACTACGTGCAATACGGAACGAGGTTGTGCCGTGACGACGGACGTCGATGCAACCGGACCGTTGCGACGACCTCAAACGCGAAACGATAATGACGACATGACGAAACGAACATCACATCACACATCCTTAACCGGTCGGCGGTTCGTCCTGTGCGCGTGACCGCGACGTGCGACGCGCCGAATTCGCCGACGAATAGTGGTACGCGTGCACGCATAAATGACGTCGCGCACGTTCGGGAAACTTTTCCCTTCGTCCATTTCCATTTATTTTCTACTGCGAGGCCCCGAACGGCCGGGCGGGTATGAGTTCTACGAACCATAAGAACAAGCGACTCGCGTTGCACGAGCAGTTATAAGCAGTTATAGCTCGACGCCCGAACATATCGTTTCCGGAGTGCCTGGTTGGGGTTATCATTAATAACTCACGATTCCGAGTTAAGGTCGGCGGCGTATCGTTTCATCTCACGTGCGCTATCAGCGCGTGAGGTTCGCGAGATAAAATATTTTTTGCGATGTTACGCGTTATTGACGTTCGTTTACAGGTTAGCATTTTGGAAAAGGAAAATAAATCGTTGCCGTTCGTACGAGATCGGTGGATCGGATTTCGATGTTCGCTCGTAACGCTACCGTATAGTTTACGGGTACTGGCGTGGGCGAAAACGAAACGTTAACGACGAACGCCAGCAGAACCGTGCCCAGCCATTTTTCATCCTTAGGCGAAACCGAAGCAATGCGCCCCCTAGGTTGTGGGGTTGTCACACTCGCAGATTTTAATATGTATAATACGATTTAGAAAAATCAGAAAAATTGTAATTGGGTTTATAGCTAGAAATAACATTTCTTAAATCAAGCTAATTATTTAATATTTTTGCGGCCCAGGCAAGTGCCTCGCTCGCCTCACCCTAGTTACGGCTCTCTGATCGGCAGTGACAGCCCGTGTTGTGCGCCGCGAGGGCGAATTTGTAGCGTTGTTGTGGCGCACGCGTTCGGTGTCGACGGTGTGCGCGCGCGGTGTTTCCGAACCCGATCCACCGGAAACAGAGCTCGTCGTCGGTAAACATGGAGGCAGGGAACCGCGTCTCCCGGCCAGAGGCGCAGGGCCGCAATAATCTCGCGGTGAAATCAACCCTTCGAACGAGCGCAAACCCGGACGTATTAGATCAGTCGCGCGTACACGATATCGATACGTACCGACAGCGCGCGATAACCGGCGACCAGCAGACGTTTTCGGTCGATCGGAAACATCGAACGGTCGAGTCGAACAAAAACCTCCCCACGCTCGTGTTGCTTCCGATACGAAATTCGCGCACGGGGTAAATGAAATCATGTTCGTTTCAATCGGAACGTTCTACAATCGATCACGTTCCTTTACGGATCCGTTGGTTTCGTTCGGAAATCATCACATGGTTTAGTCGCTACAGCTCGAGCGAAACGTCTACGAATCAATGTACGGTGGACAATGAACATTGTGTGAGCGAGGTCCCGAACAAGTCTGGTAAAAGGTGGACAATATTCTTATGCACATTGTATTTTCAAAATTAAATAAATATCAAGTAATGGTTTACAATATACCAGTAAATACACATTCTTACCGCGTACTGCACCACCGCAACAGCCGACACCGGTAATCGCGAAATAATCAAGCGGCAACAACCCTAACGCAAAAGACGAAACGACACGACGTATAGTTTAAGCGAACGGGTCAGTGGAAGGAAAGGGTTTATCGCGTCCAGGAAATTCGACCGTCGTCGCGGTGATACATACAGACGCATCGATAGAACGATCGAAAAGCTTCTCAATCATTTCCGAATCGTACCCAACATAATATAATGTATACTAGAGATAGGCATAATACATCGATTTTTTAAAAACATCGATGCTTTCGTTCGATATATCGAAACCCTACATCGATGTTTTTACTGCGATGTATTGAAAAAAAAATCGATTTTTTTCTAATCCGAAGTCCGATGTTTAAACAACGTATTTATTTAAACATTTTACAATTTATTTTAATTTACAATTTAATTTACAACATACATATACAGAACATAGATACAATTTTTCTTAAAACTTATCAACGTGTACCTACACATCGATATTTTTAAACATCGATGTTTCAAATGTAGATACATCGATACATCGGAACATCGATGATTCAAACTTTTTGCCCATCTCCAATACATACATTGGTCAAAACACCTATAGCCACGCGGGCGTGACCCGTACGGATGTGCGAGAAACGCATCGGGGCAATAACGCACACCGATTGCACTCGGTGGCCATTGTCACGCGCGGACGCGCACACTCGTTTCCGGTACGGGTCGGGGACACAGATTTAAACCCCATATACTTTTCACGATTATCGTCGATAACCGAAAAACAGATGTTGCGTTTGCGTACCGAGCGGGAGGTCGATTCGACGGAGTTGCGCAAAACGTTTTGAAAAAAGCTCAGAGCCACCGAAATACTTTTATAGCTCCCCCGTGCCGCTAAGACTGATTTTTTTTTTTTTTTTATGTTTTCGTACGAAAATAAAAAAAAATAATAATTATTTGGCACGAGTGGGCGCGTTTTTTTTTTTTCCACCCGCTGCGGGTTAGGTTAGGTCGCGCAGCACCGTGGCACCTGTACGGCGTGCGTCGGGGGTCGGAAAAAACGAATCGTCCACACACCTATCACCGGTCGCGGGCACACGCGTCCGGATTTCAAAACTGTCCAACTCGATTCCGCCGTTCAACCACTCGTTTCCGTACCGCGACAAATGTAATGCTACAACACGGTTTCCATCGCGACGAAACGAAATTATTTTACCACGGACTAAAAGCAATCGCAAGTCGCATACGATCCGGACGTTCGGAAAACGCACGTCTTTCGCGGATTTCACGTGCGACCCCGATCACCCGCTGCGATTCCATTTCGGTCCGTTGCGACCGCAACAGCGGTATAGCAACGGAATCCGATCGCCGCCGCCGCGGTAACAGCGGTACACGCGTGTCGCGTATCATTGGCTCGGCGCTAGCCCCGCCTAAACGCCTAATTACGGCCGGTCGACAGTAGTCGCCGCCGCGCGCAGGTACATTATGTGCACATTATGATGGACACGCTGCGCACAGGTAACGGCACAATTGTACGGCTGCGTCCGAGTCGGGCCCCAAATTTAAAATTACTAGTCGGGTCCCGAATTATTTCAGGCACTGCACTAGTTGGGTCCTGAATCATTTTCGGTGTGCACCAGTTACTGAATATTTTTTGGTAAGTACTACATTATACCAACATGTTCCTTCCCGTTTTGACAGGCACAGGTCGATGATCTATTTCGACCACAAGACCATATTTTTTTTAACACAAGAGTGATTTTTTTAGAATATTATTTATTTTTTATTTATTTTAGTTTTCGAGAAACTGAAAAACTATAAAAAAAAAACCTTTTTTACCATACCTGTGGTCCAAATAGATCATAGACGGTCCTAAGTCTGATAAAACGGGAAGCAAAATGTCACGATAATGTAGTACTTACCAAAATAATATCCACGAACTAGTGAAAAGCCCAAAATAATTCAGGGCCCAACTAGTGTAGTACCTATAAAAATCCGGGACCCAACTAGGATGCTCCGAATTATACATACGTGTACGCCGCAGGACCGTACACGTACGCCTACGGCCTTCCATCATATCGATCGACCGGTAGTTATTAATTTCATCTCTCTCTCTCTCTCTCTCTCTCTCTCGCTCTCTCTCCGCGCACGAAATTCCTCACGAATACGTTTCGAAAAAACGAAAAAATTCGATAAAACTGCATTTGCACGGTTCTTCGACGCGAAACGAGAGATTTACTTAATTAATTGCGCGTGCAAGTGGAGTTCCCATTGCAATGAAGGGTATATAATAATTTATACGCCTCGTGTGTGCGATATCGCAAAACGGTCCGTCGCGGCCTCCTCAACGGGTCACGCGACCACTCGCGCGCCGCAGTCGTCGCATTGTCTGCGAAATTTTACCGCGGACAAGATGAGTTGAGCCGGAGAACCGCGTTCGATGATTTCCTTTAGGACCGATATACGTATGGGCGCCCGGAGAGGGGGACGAGACGAGACATTTGCCCCCTCCCTCCACCTGAAAAAAATTAATCGAACGGGAAATAACAAGTTTGCAATCGAACTACTGCGAAGACTTCAGTTTTTATTTGATAACGGCTAAAGTGTGTACATTTCTGTCATGTTTTATTGTTTGATAAGGCCGACCGCACGCCAAAAGAGCAAAACTGTGTTAGTCATTGTTAGTCATTTTTATCTAAGTCAACTAAAAACTATTTGTTTTTGAAGAGCGATTCGACTGTTCCCGGTGTCAGTTGCGGTCCTTGAGAAGCCACAAGAGGGGGGGGGGGCAAAAATGTTTTGCATATATTACGATACATATATACGATTTGCGCACATATCCCATTTATTTTTTGCTACCGCTTGATACGCGAGAAGTCATTTTAAGTTCTATAAACCTTATACCACAATGGGGCATAACACAAAAATTATCTCTTATTCAAACTTCATTAATAGTCAAATTTCTATAGAAGTAAACATTTTTTGTAAACAATAAACGGTTTTGACATAAAATTATCGATAAAACGATTTCTAGTAAACTGTTTGCTCGTTCATATTTTTATTTTTTACACGGCTCAAGGAGGGGCGGTCCACCTATCTCCCTCCTGCCCCCCGTAAAACCACCACTGCACGGTGTCGGGATGTTTTCGGCGGGTTCTGGAATGTTATGCGTTCAGAGACCAGCTGAGCAAAGCTATGACGGTGACCTGTCGTTTCACTGCCGGATGTAATTCCGGTGCCACAATAGATTGTTCCGCACAACGATACCCGGAGGTACCTTAAAATATTGACGACCGAGAAATATGCTGATACGCGGAAAGGATAACATTCCTTGCCATCGTGTTCTCGGCTCTAACTTACGGTTCTTTATCGTACAGCTTGTTTGTTTACTCCTTGCAATCGCGTCACTCCCTTGCCACATAACGTCTTTAATAATCTGATTTTGTTCGTCTCGTTTAAACTTTCGCAGTTTCTATTCCTACGTTATCGTCGCCGAACTTTTTTAATTTTTCCCATCGTTTTAGACGATTTTCTAATAAACAGCGTTAGTTAAGCATGACTATACAATAGCTTAACCAGTGCACCACTGAAATGTAAATTACACGTTACGAGTATACATCGTTCATAATTAATAAATCGCATTTGTACGCGATGCATATAATTTATAATACGTGGCAACAATACGCATGCAATAGGCGTGTGTACGGTAATAATACGTCGTACAGCTGGTTAATCGGGAGCGTGTAGGCGGGTGAAAAAAAAACAATATTAAAAAACTTCTATTACTCGACGTATACCGTTGGTATATCGCAGATAATAACACACGTGATACGTGAGTCGTACAACGCGTCAGTTTTCATTTTTTTTTTTTTTTTGTAAAACAGATTTTTGTATGATTCGTTATCACAATTATGAACAGTCTTCGCGGACCTCAAAAATTTAGTTCGACATTGCACGAACAGTTTGTTTTACGCGAACACAATTGGGTTTTCGTCAACAGTTGCAAAGTAAACGGTCCTATTAACGTGAAATATGCGTGTATCCAAAGTATAGAAATCCGTTTTTATAACGATAAAATAAGTGATTTCGTTTTTCGTACTTGAATTTTCAACGAAATATTACCTGTGCGGAATCAAGATAGGGTTATACCGGGATTCTCGACGTTCGGTTAACTCAACGATGACCGTGTACAAGCCGAATCGGCCGGCCTCGCCCCCGCTGGATGTTTTACTATTTTAGATCCTAGCAAGTACCTGCTTATGGTTCTTCACGTCCCACAACGTTCGTACGGTCTAATTCGGTGTCCGGGTCGAAACGTACGTTGTAACATTATGTAGAACAAGCGTGTCCATACCGCATGTATGATACGTAATAACCGGTCGAACCTAGGACCGACCCACCGACGGACCGAACTCCGGGGCTCGGAGCATAAATTACCTGCGCGCCGAGACAGTGGCGTACGTATGGACGTCGTAGTCCGTTTCGCACGAGATAGGTATGTTTATGTTTGTTCTCCGTCGTTATTTTCGGTCCGTAGAGCGCTCGTTAAAACGAAACGGCGGACCGATCGTGGGTTTTAGTGACTTAAAAGTTTATAGTTCAAAAAAACACCAAACACAAAATCCATCGGGGGAAATGTCCTCCGCACATTTCGTAATGAGTTTTTTCTTTTTATTCTAAAATCGCTTTTCAATGCCGTGTCGGGTGTTCTTCGTGGGCTTACTGTCGAAAATGCCCGGTGTACTCGACCGGTACTCGAAGCGACATTTGCACCGGGCACGCGCACACCACTTACGTACAGGGATGTACGGACGGCAAGTTAACGAGGGGTGGAAAATAAAACTAATGCGACCAACAATAAAATATAACGTTATATATATATATACTTACCGAGATCGATCGGAAATAATTTAACAAATAATTATCCGTCAAAGGTATCGACCGTACGGTATCGCGGAGATGGTACTTGTTGCACGTGTGCATTGCAGACGCTCTATGGACGTTGATTGGTTTGGTCTTAATTCAGTTTGACGTGAGTTCACTCGTATGTCGTAACAATGCGCCGGGGCCTCAAGCTCCGAGGACCGACTAAAACCGAAATCCAAAATTGAAACCGTCAGTTTCGTTGATTATTATTATTATTATTTTTTTTTTTCGTAGTGTTCCATTCGATAACTTTTAAAACAGTAAATCGAAACGATGACGATGAAAATACTCGGAACGTCTGAACGCCCATTATCGGAAACGGTCGACGAAAACATGGGAAAGAAAAAAAGATACTTTTTTCTTTTTTTAACGGGCCTCGGGTGTTTGCGACCCGGCCTCCCGAGACCGCGAGATCCAGCACCGAATATTCGTAGACCGTTCGACGGTTCGTCCCTGCGCCTTTGGCTGCTTCCGACGCGCAATGATGGACTCCCGAGATTGCCGGCAGGGCCGTGTGCGCGCGTCCGGGAAACGGACCCGAGATCTCACATCCGTCTCGCCGTGCCCACACCGGGGGCAAGACTTGATATTACCACGTGAATAACGCGCGTAAACGTACACGGACGTCGGGCCCACATGTTCGCGACGTTTCCGCGACGTTTTCCGGTATCGCGCACAATGGCCCGAAACCATGTACACGGTATGTACTTGTACCGTAGGCGAACACTCGCACACGGTTATAAGGTTTCATCGGTCGGTTGTGTATTATTAATATCATTATCATTATTATTGCTATTGTATCGTGTCCGCGTTTCGCCCCGTTTCGTTAATAATAATAATACGAAGCGCGTACGAGGCGTATTGTGCGTAACACGTAGCGCGCATTTATCGTACACGAAGTTTTTTGTCTGATCTCCGAGAAAACTTCCCACGCATACTATGCAACTTGGTTTTTCGCCGGACTCGTCCATAGGTTGTACATTACGCTGCTGTTGTTGCGCGTACAGTACAGTTTTCCGTCGGATAAAATCAAAATGTTTACCGAATTATTTGATTATTCGACCGTTTCTCTGATGGTTTTGTTTTTTCGCTGAAACTTCTTGATTTTTCACTACCATAGTGTTGATGATTTTGTTCGCGTACAAATCTGCTGATCGTTGCTCATCTACTATATTTTTAGATACGTTTCGAGTTACCGTTTTTGTGCATTATATTTACTCTTCAAATTATGCGAATTAATGTTAAAATAATGGAATACCAAAGGAAACTGTCCCCAGTAAGTATTTGCATTGGATTTTTTTTTTTTTTTACAAACAGTATTCGATATGACTAGAACATTGGACAACGCAACAAGTAAATTTTATTTAGTATTCCAGCCAAGTTGATACGAATAACACAACTACTAACTAAATAATAGTTTAGTATTTCGTAAAGTTGTTCGTAACCGAAATGTAACACACAACTTATTGCATAACTAAGATCGAGTAGCTCGTCCAGTTTTAAGCTAAACGCGGAGAACAAGATGTTAACGAGAAATTCGACGGTCGAAAAATATTTCCGTCCCGGGTATTGGAATTTTAAGACGGTTTCGAAATCGTCAGTAGAAAATACGGTTTGCCGTTCGCGACCGACTCCGTGTGGGTCCGTACGACTTCGAAGGGTTGAGTGTGCCGGCGAGGGAAAAATTAAAAAATAACAATAATTATACGCGTTACGGTTTTTCCGCTGCGGGCACGAGCGTTACGTAAAAACTATTTAACGACCATATCCCAATTATTTTTCGGTAAAACGCGCGGCGGTGTAGATGAACCTGCGCACACCTGTTACGCGTTCATAATAAATAATTCCAGTGCACTTGTTCCCGGGATGTGTTCCGAGACATAGTACCGAACGACGTACAAAATGTTTTTTTTTTTTTTCCATACCTCTCATTACGCTCGCGTTTCGACGTCGTTAACACGCGCGAGATGGGTCCTCGGACCGCGCGACACTGCGCGGGTACACGGCGTTCGGTCGTCGATCTGTGCGCATAGCAATTATTATTGTTACATAAAAAAAAAATAAAAAAAAAACTGGATGAGACCCGAACGCGAGCCCTGTACCTGTGCCACGGTCTGCGAGCACGGCGAACCCGAGCACATTTACAACCGCTCCGGGCCGCGGTACGTCGGGCGCACAGGCATCGTGTGTAGCCAGCGGACAGGGATTCGTCCTGCCCGGATCCCAATTAGGAGACGGTTCCCCGTCCGCGCACATTTTTACGTAAACATTTCCCGTCGACCGAAGCGCTCACGGTTACTACGTTTATAAACGCTTTTGTACGCGTGTCAATAACAACGGGTTCTCAACGATTTCGACGTCGAAACAATGGTAGTTGATAACGACCGTCGCACGCGGCGACCAATTGTTGTCGAGGCGAAAAATATTCCTCGGACGAGAAACGTCATTTCCGTCGGGTCAGCCACAGCCCCGGCAAGCCCGTGTGTTACGAGACAGCGATGCGAGCTTCACACTTGAGCTTTTTTCCTCGTTCGTGTTCGGGTGAACCAAAGGCGGTAGACTGTCTGAAACGACGCTTGGGGGTTATTAAGTTTTTTTGTCGGGAGAAAAAGCGACCAACGCGTTTCAAAATATTTTTGCAAACCATACGTTGTTATGCGTATTCGCACCGTCTTTCATTCTTATCCGTATCATAGCTCTAACCGTTACGAAGCGTAAGCATAATCACATTGGGATTTAACCTGGTTTTTTTTTTTTTTTTTTTTTAAATCGTAAGCCCACTTGAAACGTACCGTTTCGTTTGCCGCGTACGGTTGTGCAAAATATCATCAAAATATCATGAAAACTTGTTACGAAATGGCAGTTTTTTTCTTCAAAAGTCCGCAGTGAATCTGTGAGGTGGAACCAAAACTTGATGTTTTACGGTAAAGTTCGCGTAAAGGCTAAGTTAACCGTCGTGTTTTTTGCGTACATTTCACATTAATAACCGCGTAGATGGCGTTTTCGAGTACTGCGATTCATGAAAGTGACGTTTGTTTGAAAATCACAAAGCCGGTAGGAAAGTAGATCGGCCTAACCACGTGCACAGTGTTCAATGCTCGTTTGCGTTAAAACATTGTTATCGCGCTTAACCGAAGCGCTCATGTACACACAATCATAACACGATTAACAGCACTGTAACCGGTAGCCGGATACTGTACAAAACCCATCGCGTACCGTACAGCATTTATCACTTACTCGCGTATTCTAATCTACAAAGGCCGCGCAATCAGCAAAGGTAATCCGCAGCTACACCGTGCGCGTACGCGATTGTACTATTGTATGTGATAAACGAGAAGATGTTCATGTTACCGGATAAATGTGTACAGTATTACATTTGTATATTTTCAACCGAAACGTTCACGAACGTATTTTTTCGATCGTTAAACATAGTAGAAACGAAGTGTAATAATATGTTGTATCAAAACACACCGTCAGATACCAAATCATAAAAACGATCTCCCGAGAAATAACGATTCCTGCGGCTTATTACAAATGGTGATATTATCAAAATATACTTCAATAATCAACATGGTTGAAAAAATGGTATGAAAATAAAAGTCAAAGGGGTTACGGGAATTATGTCTTGAACGATTCCTTAGCAAAACCGTTTCAGTTGATCCGTCAGCGACGATAAATTAAACGTATCGGGCACACGTTTGAAAGATTTAACGAATTAAATAAAAATTAAGTAGGCCAAGTCGAACGAAAACCGATGAAAAGAGGCGGATGGACGGAATGCGGCGAGATACTGATCGAGTTGAAAGAGTGCAGAAACGATCGGAGGGCGTTGTTAGCGTTGATAGTCCTCGTAAAGCCGTTAGCTTAAAGCCAATAAGAAGAATAAGAAAATATAAAATTCAAAATTCAACATATAAGACTTATATCTCGTTTACACTTATTATCGGTACATATTTTTATTTTAGAATTTTCTAATCGATAACCTAAATTTATTCAAGTGTTATAATAATAATATTACGTGGAAAGTTACGAGTATCGACTGTGTCACGACATGGAACAGATAACCAATAGGCTGACATAGTCCACATGACCGAAAAAAATATAAAAAAAATATAATTTTTAATATTTTTACAGTTTAACATTTTTCATTATTTTCTTATACCTGTGCTTGTCGAATTCACTATACAATAAGTATACTGTGTAAACTCAATTATTAAAAGGGGTATTTCATTATTTATTAATTAAAAATGTTGAATTATTTATTAAAAAATGAAAAAAGTAGTTGTAATAATTGTTATTGTTAATAGTCTGATAATCTTGAGTACTTAGCTATTGCGACTGCGACAGTGCATAGGATATAAAAGATTTAATAGTTATCAAATTCAATAAACATTAACAGGTTTTTGTGATATGTTGCTATTGTCGATCAATCAGCCTATGCAGTGAATTTTATAAGCACAGTTATAAGAATATAATGAATAATATAAAACTGTAAACATTTTAAAAATTTTAGGTATATTATTGTATTTTGTCGGCCTATAGTTGTCGGCCCATTATTATACAGTGATCGTTTTTACACGTAAAACATACCCAGGTTAAAATGTTCTCCTCCGATATAGAGCAAATTTCAACTACAAACATCGATTTTAGAATATATACATATTTTTAGCTCAAGATAAAAGTACAGTTTTCACGTGGTTTATAAAAAAATAACTATTTTATAACTTCCTTATTCATTTTCACGGTTGTTTGGATTTCACGACCGTTTACATTCCTCATAGAATGTACACTTCGGAAAGAAATATATTTATATTTGATTTACTTAACTTAATTTGCTAATTACTCTTTTTTTAAACCTTATTTATATTAATTATTATTAATATATTAATGTTAATGAAGTTTATTCAAATAAATATGCGCAATTATTGTATTTTTCAGTAGTTTCGTTGAACACGTATAAATATAACATTTAAAATGCAGCCGTTTAAACGTAAACCATTATTTAAACAAATACTTTTTCAATACAATAGATGTTTTACGTCGTCTTTCTACGGGCGAAAACGATGTTTTATCGCAATTTCGAAAAACTATCGAACCGTTCTCATTGGTACCGAACTCGTAGTAAATTATAGGAACAAAAAGGAAAAAATGTATTCAAATTTGTTTTCGGGGGAGTATATAACCAACAGAGAGCGACGGCGACGGCTGTCTTATTTTAACCCGTTTAAGAATTTAGCCGATCCTATAAATAACCGCGTGGTACATATGTATTCGGATTTATACGGAATCGCTGTGAAACATGGTCCGTAAGACGTTGAAAAACTGTACCGGATCCTCGAAAATCCTTGACAGAATCGATCGGCTGGAATGCCGGGAGAGCGTTGCTCTGGAAATGAACGGAAAACGTTCGACAAGAATTCGAAAGTTAAAACGTTACGTTCGTAAGAAACGAAAACCAACCCCATCAGCATTTATATCTCGTTCGCTTCGCGGGTACGAAATAATACGCAGGAAAATCGTTTTCGAACCAAGCGTATATAACACAAGCGATTCCGTTTGACAGCGATACAGATCGATGAGTATATTATTCGAACGAAATATTTTATTTTTCGCGATTCGTGTCCGAACTTTTGTTCTTTTGACGGTGATATTTACGCAACGTCAACGGTGTGCCGAAAACGCGAAAATCGAATGGCAAAAAAAAAATGAACTATTAATCAAACACACGCAGAAACACCTCGCGGAATGTTGAACGATCAATCACGACGAATGAAATACAATGCGGCAAAAATCGTTGGTCGCACGAACAATCTGTTATCCGTTCGTTAACCGATTTCGGTGTGGTGACCGTGTTACGCATCCAGTGGCGTCACCAGGAAATTTTCCCAGGGCGGGCCAAAAAGAGGCCAATATATATTAGGGCTGGCACATTTGTATGATAGTTTAACCGGGAAGGGGGGGAGGTTGACAGAGGCTGGACTACCCTGAGTGTCCTTTTTTGGACTCCGTATCGGGTAAAAACGATTCACCAATACTTTCGACAAATTTAAATTGTAATCGGTAAGTTTTAAGTACAATATGTTATAGACATTTTAGTATTGTAAAAACAAGTATAAAATAGTTGATATAAAACAAAATATTACCTGTTGGCCGATGTCGAATTCGTAACGTCAAGTAATTCAGGAGATACTTTTTTGTATTAGCTACGTTAAGAAAATCGTTTATACTTCGTTTAGACATTTTGAAAAAAAATAAAAAGGATAAAAGATAAAAAGATAATAATAGAGGAGTACGCGAGTACGCGACTAAACAAACAAAACCTGAGGACAACATACAGGAGGTTCTCTGTTCACTAGCATCTAGTTGCTACATGGCCACATTGCAGACTGATCGGACGTCGGAGTGTAGGTATTATGTACCGATGATTGTAATCGTAGACTTTACGGTCGTATTTCAGAAATATCTAAAATTAGATTTATTCAATAATATCGTCGCAATCTCGTCTCCAAAGCTGTTTCCGCGAACAACCACACCAAATATAAAACGTACACAATCTAAATTTTATCTATATATAGCTGTGTGTACGATTTGGGAAAACCAGACCACGAAATTACAGGTACATGTACTATTTACGTAGCAATACTTACGAAATGATAATTTTTACAGTTAAATTTAATCAAAACTTTTAGGCGGGCCAACGGGTGGTGGTCAGAGGTGTCCAGGGCGCCGCCACTGTACGCGTCACGTTGCGCGTGAACGTATTGATTTTTTCGTAAACAATACGTAAACGCCGTGGGAACGAGGACGAACGTCGAAGATGCTCGGCAACGGGTCCGAGGGGTAGATGACGTAAGGACGATATCGGCGCGCGGACACGCCGAGGACCCGATTGTTTTCCTTACATTCACGTTATCGCACTCGGATGTTGTGCACGCGACGTTAAAGACGATTTCGACCGCGTTCCGAACATGGGCGCAACTGGAGCCCGAATATTGCTGAAATCGATGAACAAATAAAATGAAATGGTATTCAACTGTAATTACTGTAGATTAAATGGATTTGAAAAAAAAAAAAAAAAAAAAACACGAGTGCTACATTTGAACTCAGGGGTGCTAAGAACCCTATTGCGCCTATGCCACGCGAGTGCACGCAACACATGGAGTTTCGGCCGAAAAATTGCACCGTTAAAATACACGCGTAGCAGTTCGCGTTACGAAACACCGTTTTAGCCGTGCGCATCGGCTTCGGGGGCGGTTTTCGCGCTCGCTCGTTCGGCGGCGTCAGCGGGGGAGGAGATACGACGAAAGTTTCGACGTAAGGAACGACGGGGAGGTACTGAAAATACCTGTGCGGTTGCGCGGCGAAAATTTTTCAAAACGAACACGTCGGGTACGGTAACCGGACGATAAAGCCGTCCCCGGGTTAACACACACAACGAAATAATTATTTTAGAACGCGACGGCGGCGGGGAAATAACGAAACGCGTGCAACCGCGCGCGCTCCTCGGACGGGTGTACACGAAAGGCGTGTGTACGGCGTGTAAAGCAAATACACGGTCACAAGTGGTGCACAACGTTTGTACCGCGAGTGTGTGTAGAAGAAAAAAAAAAAAAAAAACCAAAAATAATACCAGTTTCGTTTAAATTTAATGAAACCGTACGCGCGCGCGCGACCGAAGAATGCGCGCGTACATAATACGTCGTATATCGATCGAATATAAATTACCCGACGGCGACGGCGACGACGACGACGACGACGACGACGACATAGGTACCCGTCGACGGGGTTTACATCGGAATACGTTTTTTTTTTATTTTATTCTTTTTTTTCTTCTGGAAACGGTACCGAATTCGTGTGGTTTACACACGAATACATTACGACGGTACGGGACGCACGCGGTCGCGCGGACGGAATCCACGCGTGTACCCGGTGGACAGCGTAATAAATGTCGCCGCGCCGAGATCACTATTAATTATATCGTACGCGTACCGGGCGCGTTATGCTCTGCCCGTGAAAAAAAAAAAAAAAAAAAAAAAAAAAAAAAAAATTTTTTGGGGGTTTTTTATCGTTCTTCTTTTTTTTTTTTACTAACGGTTCGAATTGTTCTGAAACGTTCGACTCGTCGGTTCGCCGCGACTTTCGGTGACGTTCGTGTCGATCGTTGTCGTGCACGAACCGGGCTGGAACGTTACCGCGCTTTTTGGTACGGATCGGACGCAACCGTAACGAATTCGACCGGACGCGATCAAATAAATTATCGCGCGCACGGGTGTACGCGCACAACCCGTACGCTGTGTGCTCGAGGGGGGTGTCTAGACGTCCGAACATCCCCTCGGTCGCACTACCGCTGCAGCGTGTCGCGCAGCGAGACGTTATCCGTACGTCCGATGACCGTAGACAGTGAACACGAAACGCGCACGACCGAAGTGGAGGAAGAAGAAAAAAAAAATCCCACGAACATCTTTGAAACGATGACTGGCTACGCGTCCCGCGTTTATAAACCCTACGTGACGTTAACACTTGGGTCTTGTTGGCCCGACTTTTCGACATTTCTGTGATCCTTTCCAATGAGTGTACGAGAGTGTTAACATTGGCAGCGACGATCACGTCGGAACATACACGATATCGGCGGAAACAGTTGAGCGTTCAAACAAATTTGATTTTTCCGTGCGAACTGCGTCTATTTGGACGTGGCTGAGATTGGCAGATTCGATATTTTACAATTAGCATACAATTTATTAATATATTAATTTGTTTGAATCGTGGATGCCAATAAATTAATCAGTCTCGTGTACGAGAAAAGGTGTTTGTAGGACATGAAAAAAAAAAAATTACTACAACAGAGATATTTTTTCGTCTCTTCTAGAAAATAAACGGTTAACTTGCTCTGTTTTTCCACCATTTAACAACTATAACTTCATAAACGGACTTTCGAGAACATAAATTCATCAAGTTCGTCCATCCTTGCTGGGTGGCAGAAACGCACTGACTGTCAGAATATCAGAAAACCCTCACAGTGTAACCATCTTGTGTTCTGACGAGGATTTCGGACGTACATTTTCATCAGAATTCGCATCCATAGCAACCATAGGCCTTAGTGAACGGATTTCATAATGTTTCATATGTATCACACCTGATATTCGTTGACGCTCGGCGATAGGTATGCGATGTTGTCATAGAAATAAACCGTAAATTTAATGATTTTACGAATTATACTTTTCCTTTTTTATTTTTTATTTATAAACGAGTATACGATTTGCAGTGCACCTCCCGAACACTTAGGTCATTGGTGAACGCTTTTTTTTTTGCTGGGCTATTTTATTTTGTTTATTTAAGGTAATAACCTCCGACCCAGCAATGAGTTCAGCTGTTTATTGTTGCAGGGCGGCCAAAGCGTTACGCTCGCCGTTTTATTACTATATAGTAGGTATCACATTAAGCGTTTTCGTTTTACAAAAGGCTTTTGAACACAATCAATGTGCTGCCAGTAGATTTTCACGCACGCACACGATAACTCGTCGTCCGATAACTGTTTTGGATTTTATTTTGAATTTTTTTTTATTTTTACCGTTGTAATATTACTGAACATCCACGAGGAGCGCATGTATAGGTGTCGATGATACGAACACACGAGACGATAACGTACGTTGAAACGTGTTGATCCGCCGTCGTACAAACATGAATAACGTACCGTATTATTGCGCGCTTCAGTTACACGACCGAAGAGAACGATGTTTCCGACGAACCACCGCGGTCAACGCTACATATAAAACGTCTCAAACGAACGTGGAACATAAAAAGCGTTATAAAACGTTTCTTCGTGTTCGCGGTTAAAAGTCCTGTTGTTGTTTTTCTTTGATTAATGATTCCGAACAGTTTTTTTTTTTTTTTTTATTTGATCCTTTACCATGTAAATCGTTTCCACGCAATTATTCGTCTCGGCCGATCCGTTCGGTTCGTACGTAATAACGCGTATATTTACGCCGTCGCTGCATTGCCGCCGCGGTATTACAATAATATACGCACGCTGCGACGCTCTTCACAGCTCGCGCGCGCATTATTCATGTTTATAAATAGCTGGGCGGACGTCGCGGTCCGTAACAATGCCGGACAAAAAAAAAAAAAAAATAATAAAAGAAAAACCGATGAAACGAGGCCAATTAAAATGTTCAATAACTTCGGATCGGCCGAGTACGAGTCGATTTACATGGTGTTCTTGTAGGCGAAACTGATGGCGCTGCGCGATGTTCTCCGCTGCGGTTTTCGGTTCCGATCGAACGACGAAAACGTAATGATACCGTAAAAATCGTTTCATCGCGAGGAGTGGTGACAAGAACGATGCGCAACAACACTGCTCTCCTCCGCCGACGGACTAATATCGAAGCGTTCGCACCGCCGGAACCGCCCATTTTTATTGAATGATTATAACTGCCCGCGGTACGTTGACCGATCGTGTAGGTGCAAAGGTACCACCGCTCGGATCGGTGGGCAAAACGCATTAGAGTTATTCGTCGGTTCGGGATCAACCGCGCGGTAATAAGTGTGTGAACCATCATCTCGCTGCTGCGATGCTGACCAGCGTACGGGGGCCACCACCGATATCGCTGCGGGAACAGCGGTGGTGGTGGTGGTGGTGGTGGTGGTGGTGGTGTCGAGTAGGTGTAGCAGAAAATACCGGAGCGTCTACTCGTCCGGACCGCGCAACAACTGTGGACGAGCAACCGTACAGGAATTCAGTAACATTTTAGCGTTTTGAGGGCCTAAGTTTGTGCCCAATGCTCGCAGTGTCCTGTAGGCCTGTGACCCCGAACCGCAGTCAGCGTTCGCGATCGACAAGACGGCTTTTGTGCGCTAAACTGTTCGTTAGTAGACGTCTTGGGGCGAAAACAAATTCGATCCGTTTAACGGACTCTGATCTCCGTGTCGAAACCCATGTCGCTCGTAAGCGTACACACGAACTCGAACTGCGCGTCCGCCATAACCTTGTACGCGAAAACATGGTGAACGCAATACGCGCGGGCAATCGCATCACGTTCATACCGAATGAATCGGATTCGCGCAGGACACGTACGATTTCATAACCGCTCCGAACACAATGGTACTGCGTTTTATCGAGCCTCTGCCCGAGCAAAAGATTTATCTCGTTTCGCGGCGTAAGTTCGTCCGCGCAAGCTCTACCGTAGGCAATATCGTTAAGTGTCCGCGAACCGCGAGAGCGCGCTTGTTGTTAATCCACTGGAATATCGAAAACCGATTATTTTTCAAAACTCGACGAGCGCCGCTTAACGACGCAACGCGATCCTCGTCGAGTGATCCGAGGCGTCTCCGAGGTGGAAATCGATCAGCAATTTTTAATCATTCGCAACCTGCGAGCGATGTCTAGAATTCGCGACCGCAATAATCAAACCGTCAAAACAATTTTTGTGATTTGGGTTAGCGTGTTTTTATTTTTTATTCAAAACTTTGACTTTTACCGCTGAACCGCGTACGTTCGTGCGTCATGCTGCGCGTACAAGGCACCGCGTCGGTTGCACGTGGAAACAAAACAAACCGCGTTCAAATCGAGAGAACGTACCCCGTACGATGTAGTATTCGACGAGCCGCGATTATAGCCTAATCAAATCTAGTCACGCGTGCGTCGAACACGGTTTTTTTCCCGGCCCTCCCTTCGCGGGGCGACGAACGTTTTTTTCTTCTCTCCTCCGCGCGACCGAAAGCCGTTCGACCGGACTGCGCCGGATCGTGTGTACTACATATCGTAGTACATAAGCAACGCGTACATAATAGATTTCGTATTTACCGTTCGACTACGACGCAGCAAATGTTTTATAGTTCTAGTACGTGTAGAATTTCCATTCCGATCAGTGCGCGCTCGTGCACAAGGCTGTTTCGAATCGAAAACCAATCAATGCGTGCTACATGTAAATCGATAGCGTTTTTTGTTTATTCTCCACTCCAACAATGATATCACGACGACGACGGATCGGAAACAGCATCGTTAATTTTCTAGGCTATCGTCTAGACACGTTAATTGTAGCCGTTATGGCGGACACACTGCACTATGATCAGTTGACAGTGTAGGCTTGGATCGTTTATCGTTTACAGAGGGTTGGGGTCAAGGCCGGATTAGGGGGGGGGGGTCTAACCGGAGCGGTAGCCCAAGCGCCCTCTCGAGTACCCAAGTGAAAGGGGCCCAAACAATTTTAAGCCGATACACATTTTTAACATACTAAAATTAGTAGTTTCGTAGACGTACATTTTATGTACTTATTAATTTTATAATTTTATATTGCAATTGACAACTTGTGAAATAGTTAAAAAAAATGTATCGTTCTGCTAGCGTAGCGAGCGGCTTTGTAAAGCATGTTTTGTCAAAAGGGCCCATATGAAATTTCAACCCCGGGGCCCAATAAGTGCTTTATCCGGCCTTGGTTGGGGTGCCATACGATATGCGCTCACTGACCCTCTGGTTATTCGCACCAATGGCTTGTATTATTTGATATTTGACTTTTTCTCCTAAAATAAACGACCTGTAATAATAACTGTGTAACGTACAAGTACGATCGTGATAACAACTTGTATTAAAAACAAAGCGTATATACGAATATATGGCTTTTCTATTAAATTATCATCTCAACTTTGGTTCAACTTTTTCCCCAATTCAATGATATTACAGTAAAGAATAATTTATGAAGGACCTTACCAGCTGTTATTTGTGTAAAGAGTTTTTCGATATTTCAGTTGTTATATATATGTAGATACTTTAACAGAAGTTATTCTATCGACGAAAATTCATCTTCACCGATACTGAAGATTTTCGTTTCCACTCTGTATACTCTTTTGACACTTAAACGATCGCTCCGGAATCGTTTATAACTATCCAGGGGCCACCACGAGAAGGAGGTTCCCATTGAACTCCAAAAAAATGTTTTAATTTTATTTTTTATGTAATATACTAGTATCTTTGTTTTATTGTTAATTAATATGTATTATTGTACTCGTAGAGGAAAAAAGTCGTCTAATACGTATCGATACACATGACAATAAACATTAAAAGTAGTATTGAGTAATAGCTGCTCGTGTCCGGAAAAAATTATTCGCTTATCGAGGGGTTGGGTTCGAGGATTTTCAGTCCGGCGATAGAAAAGGGAAAACTTTCACATTCCGAGTTCACCAAGAGCGTAGTATAATAGACAAAGTCGTAGCAGCGGAAATCAGAAGAAAAAAATAAAAACGATAACATTCCGCGTGTTGTGATTTATATTAAAACGATTTTCGCGACAATGCGCGCGCGTATTCGATGCTCGTAAAAAGATACGGGGTTTCGGGTGCAAAAAATGTACCGAATCCCAGTTACTGGACGATATCGTTATAATGGACGTTTGCTTGTTTATTGAGCGCGCGCCGTTTCCTGCGCGTAGGATCTAATGCCGCGCGCGCGCACGCACACACACACACACATACATACGAGTATATGCGAAAAAAAAAACAAATCGTCTAGGCTTCCGGAGCGTAATCCTCCGGCCGATCGGAAATCTGCTGAAGCCGGCGACCGTCTCGCGAGCCGAACGCGTACCGGTGGCAGTGACCGACGGACCGCGACGAATCTCATCGATTTCGCGGCCTTTGCTTACGTTTGCCTACGGATTTCACGCGATATCGCGTACGCGCATATACGTATGAGTCCTTATTACCGTCGTTCCCGTCACTTGTACAACATAAACAGCGGCGCACCCCTTGAAAACTGTCCGCTAGAAGCGCGCCCGATCGGGTGGAAAATTGATTTTCCTCCACCGGTCAGTTTCCCGTTGCGCTGCGCGTACACGTTATTCCGTACGCCATATTAGTCACGTCCGAAGCGACCGCGCGCGCAACGGCAAAGGGCACCCTGTACGGACGCGATCGCACGAAACGCTCGTAAAAACCGTATTCAAAACCCCCGTCCGTCCCGAAGCTGCCTAGCTGTTTGGATCCGACGCGTTCGACTGTACAAAGCCGTTTACGAAATCGCGACCCCCGCCCGTCTGTCCCTGCGGCGAACACGGTTCGTCCGGATCGTATGTGTCCTTAAAGTTCATCGCGTGCGATTCATTCGGTGCTTCGCGTTTGTGGACGTTTTGTGTACACGTTCTACCGCTGTTATCAACCAACTCCCATCGAAGACATATTTTCACTCGGTTTATTCGTCCAACAGATTCTGTAGCGGTAAGCCGATATCAACGACGTTTAAATGACGAGACGCATCGAGATACTTCTGTACATCGATTTCGCGATGAAAAACCGGTCAGCGTTTCAGAATACAAGCGAACAGCTGTAAAAGAAACGTACCGGTGTGCAAGCGGTACAATTATGTTTGACCGGGTCGAGCGGATTTGTAAAAGAGGATCGGACGATAAACGGTCTTCCGCGGCGTTCGCGACTGTTACATTAGCGTTATTTTAACTGTTATTTATTGTAAAACTATACTTTTGTGCCTATACCGTACGGCGTGTGCGACAGTTCGATCCGCGTTGCTCTTGGACACGCACACAGCCGTACAAATCTGGGTCCCCCGATCGGAGCCCATACGAAACAACAAAAAACCGCCCGACTAGGTTCGTCGATGGTTGTGCAATAGTATTGCACCGCGTAGCAGAACGCGCGAACGCGCGACGTCGTAGCCGCAGTGTTGTAAATAAATCAAAAGAGTAAAATAAAATAAACCAAAAGCAACTGTCGCAGGAACATAGCGCGTTTGTAGGACAACCACGCGGGCGCAAAAGCGGGCACGTATATAATGCGTCCGTGTTCATTGGGGAAAAAAAAAAAAAAAAATTAAAAAATATTAGGTCGACGATTTACGACCTTTCGCGTTGTTCGGACGCGAAGAAAAAAAATTTAAGGTACAACATGCGACCGGTTTTCGTATATTCGCGCGGAAGGCGGCGGCGGCGAAAACACGTACGTTACGTACCGTACGTGTACGTGTATTTGAAGTATTGTTCGAGCAGTGTTTCGATGTACGCGGACGAGGAGAAGAAAAACAAATATCGTTTTCGCCGTTTGCGATCGTTACACCTGCGCGCGTTTATTTCGGATCGTTTTCCCGTTCGCGTTTCGACCGAAAAGGACCACTGGAGGCCGTGTCGTGGGAAATCCATACGCGTGTTGTTAAAATGTACGTAGGAAAAAAAAAAAACTAAATAAAAACCGCGCAGGACACGACGACAACGCGCGGGGTCGTGTATAATATTATAAATATACGGTCCGCGCGGAGAGGGAAAATGTGCGCGAAGAATATTATTATTATTATAAAACGATTATAATAATAATAATCATAATCGTTAAATCGCGTTTTTAAATGTTTTAATAACAGTCATAATAACGGCGCGATGCCGATATCGGTTTCGAGGTAAGTGTACACATAAATATGTACCGTATACATACGTACGAGCCACACGATACTATAGGTGTATAGGTATAGACCACCGCGGTATACGTGTACCCGACCGTGTTCATACTGCGGTGCGGGTTATAATTATAATCGGATGGGATATAGCGACTGCGACAACGGTGTGGGAGGAGGATAGTGTTTACGTACCCCTTCCGCGGCCGCGGAGACCGTCCTCGCCCTTTTTTTCCTAGGTAATCGCGCTTGTTTTACATATAATTATTATCATCGTTATTAATATTATTATTATTATTATTATTATTATTATTATTATCATGTAACGCACGCGGTGTGTTGAGTTCAAATCGCGTTCTCGTGAATCTTATGCGTTTTCAATGCTCGTCACCGCCCTATGAATTCGACATCGACGGGTCCGTGTCGTATGTTGTAAAATTTGATGTTACGATATTTTTTTTAACCTTCGATTAGACTAATTTTTTTGAGTACGCAGTTTATATTTATAAGTTATTATTACCGTGTTAATTTTAAGCTTTGAAAATTTCCTTTTCTCGCTTTACGACTGGAAAATACATCGTTCAATTCACATCTACGTGTTTCAAAAACTTCGATTTATAACAAATACGGCTTTTGCACAATTTTGCGCCCCTTTGCAATCCGCGCCCCTGGCGTAGTAGGCACGGTTCGCCATACCCTTGCTACGCCACTGCGGGCAGCGTTCTGTCGCGTAATATTTCTGTGCGTCGGAAAAGGGCCAAAATAGAATTCGGAAACTTTTACGAACCGACTCCTACGGCTGCCGGGTTTTTTTTTTCTCGCGTTTTTAGCGTGTTAACGTATATTTTCCAACTTAACCTGCGCCGCACAACACATAACACGAGGGGCGAATTTCGGTAGATATACATACCAAAACGACGGTAGCACGAATTAATTCCAAACACGCGAGTAGCGAAATATAAATCCCGGATACAAAGAAGAAAATAAAAAAAAAAATATCGCATGTCTATTACATTTTCGGAAGAAAAAAAGTGTTCCCTGTTCTTCTCTAATAGCGTTTGTTTTTTTATTTTATCTTAAAACTTACAAAGGTTAGACTATTTTTACGTGCTTACGAGCATTTTTTACTGTCTACATAATATATTGAACAGTTTTGTTGGTACTGTAAGAATTCTTTTAACACTTGCAATTATGTCCGTCGAACAATTGTGTGTCCCAAAAAAATGATTTCAGAGCAATAAGATACATATTGTATAGTGTTTTGAATACTTTTTATCCACTGGATTGAAAAATCGATCACAAATTTATCCGAATATTTTACAACGCTCGACGGGTGTACACCAAAGAGTGCGAACGGAAATCAATTGGAAACACTGACCTATATTATTTTAATACGAACACGTAATTATTTACCAAATATCAATTAGTAACCGCAGTAATAATGCACAAATCGTCCGAGAGATAACCGAACGTTTACTACCGTACAGTGCTAAAATTAAAACCTGTACAAATGATTTCATACGACTCCCCGAAGTGCTCGAGACTTGATAGTGCACGTGCGTTTTCCAAGTAATGTTGAGAGTACACGACGTACATGTAGTCAGAGGCGGGACTAGGAATTTTTACGCCCGGGTAAAATGTTAAGATTACGCGCCCTACCACGGACCCATGAATCAAATGCCCTTCGCTACGGTTATTTATCTAACAATTAGCGTACAATCATACTTATTGAGTTTTGAACGCATTACCAGTAACGAAGTTAAAAATATCGAACCAACAGTCAATAACGGATTGTTGTTTACTACGAAAATTCCACCCTCTACAATTTCACGCCCGGGGATGAATCCCCGTTTCACCCCTGCGTGTAGTACACCCTTCGAGAACACCACTGGATGTAGCGGTTCTCGGGTCAGCACATATTGTTGTTATTCTATGAAAACAATCGTCCCGGTATCGGATTATTTTCACGATCCGTCGGCGACGATCTCGGTGCAGTGTAGTGTAAACGTGGGTGCGGCGATTTAACCGGCAACGACGTTATTAAATGCACTTGCGTTTGATGCAAAAGTTTGCCGTTACGAACGTAAAACCGACGGTCGATGATAGACGACCGTTTTCGTCGCATCTAGGTCGAACTTCCGACCCCGTCGCGTTTCGGGCGTTACGTCACCGCGGCAGGAACAGGATGAAAATCGTGAAACGAATCGTTTTCGAGCGCGGCAAAAGTCTGTACGAAAAGTTGACGCGCGTGCACGCGAACGCCTGCGCGTGTTTGTAAACAAATCGCTATCCTCTGCACACTAATAGGAACCGAACGAAATCGATACAGCCACATGTGACGTGCGAACGCGTCATTTCTCTCGGTCGCGCCGACGTTGGAAAAAAACGTCACGTAAGCCCCGTAGCTGGCGCATGCGTTGCGCGCGTTTCATTTTTCGAATCCGGTGAAAAATCACCGTTTACTCGCACGAGTTTCGACTTTCGCGATGGAAACCGGCCGTCTGTCATCGAGTTAAGATCGGTGGTTCGGTCGAAAGAAATCAAAGTTCCTTTTCGACCGTAGCTCAGAGCGCTTTTGTTTCGGTACATAATATTTAGAAAGTTGTCCGTCGCGTGTTTACCGTCGACCGCAAGTGTTTGTGGTGCGTATTTATATCCCGCCAAATTTTTCATTTATTTATTTATTCCGTACGGCTTTGTACAAATAAACGTTTCTAACAACATCATAACAAATCGTAAAACTACGAGATAATAGTATTAATAATTAGTATTGATATGCCGCCCAATAATATACCGATATGAACAGCCCCCGGGGATTATCGAAGATACAAGTTTGCAGCGTAGAACGAAAACCACATTAAATCACGATTGATGCCGATAAGTGGTACACCGCTAAGACAAATGGGGAAAACGTGGAAAAAAAACCGCGCAAAACGAACGCGCTAGCTGTTTCGCAGGGAAAAAAATATGCGGTCACGACCGGCGGCGGATCTCGGGATCAAAGACAGTTCGACGGACGAGCAGAAAAAAAAAAATAAAGAAATAAAGATCATCCGAAAACGTTTAAGCTCGCAAACACTACGATTAGCAGGGGAGGGTGGGCTCGGAGGAGAGGTAGTATGTTTTCCGATTTTTTTATTTTTTTTTTTTTACGACATATTCCGCCGCCGGTATTTTATTGTTCACGCTCCCGAAATATTTCCGACCGCGTCACGCGTTCATTTTTGGCGACCGATGGAGGCGCATCACAACCTGCGGGCACCGCGAAGAGCCACGGTACTCGCGTGGGAAAAATCCTCCGCGGTGCAGAGTGATCATGGTGTACATTTTTTATTTTATTTCATTTATTAGCAATAAACGCCCACGCGGAGGTTTTAAGCTGTGTATAATTTTAATACGATAATGGGCAGACCAACAGTGGTATTACTTGTCGTGCGCGACGCACTACGATTTCGTGTACTCGGAGCGCGGGTAGGGTTAGGTCGCGTTAGGGGTACGGTAACGCGTGCGGTACACGCCGTTCGGACTTGTCGCGCGCGGATCTCACGGATTAGTCTTCGTCCCCGGGGGTCCGCCGATCGATCGCCGGTGTTTATGGCACCGCGTCAACGAGTAAGCAGTAGGAAAAGGGTCAAATTAAAAATTCATGATCGTTGCATGTGTACCATTGACAGGAGCGTACCCAGGAATTTTTTATGGGTGGGATGGGGTTCCAACATTTTTATTTTATCTGTACTCTAATTATAATTATAGTTTAACTCAATACCAACAAATCACTGTTAATATATTATAGTATGGTTTACACATTATAGGTATATTATATAATCTATAAACCTTGTATATTGAAGATAATTGGAAATTAAAATACACTGTATACCTACTATTATTATACTATTTACTATTAAACCGTTGAGTATATAGAAATTTCAATGAGAGGGGTGTGGACCCGAAAACCCAACCCTTTGGTACGCCCTTGACCATTGACCAGAGAGACAAGAAAACTTGTATGGGATTTTTTACGTGCTCCATGTGTTTATTATAAAACGTATTGGTATTTTTTATATACGATACAATTAAACATAAAGTTTTTACAGAATGAAATCGTTATTTATTTATTTATTTTTTTAATATGAAAATGACTGAAAAATAGACTCGGTGGGCTTCGCTTCAACCACTGCTCGAGTACCGCGGTATGTGCGCGGTGGTCGCGGTTTATACCTGAGTTCGTTACGCGGCGCACATTATTCCGACGGCGTTTCCGCATCGCTTCGGTTTTCACCACAGAAAACGTACGCAAAGCGTTGCTACCGATTGCGATCGATCTATCCCGATAACTGTTTCGGTCACCTGCGGTGCAAAAGGTGTGCGCTAAAAAATTCATCAGTCCGTCGGTGCGTACCGATATGCGGTGTCGATGTATTTTGTCGACGGTTAACACTTGAAATCGGAACCCTTGAATGATCTCCGGTAACGGAGGGATAGCAAAATAATATTACGTACCGCCGTCCTGTTCGTTGTCACCCCTAAACTGCCCTCTGATGTTGAATAAACAATATCGTTGCGTTGCGCTGGTAAGCTAATGGAAAAGTGATGATAATTTAGAACGACCGGCGAGTTACTCGGTCAGACCCACAGATATATATAATAACTAGATAACCGACTTCTTCTAATCAATGACGCTGGCAGCCATTTGCAACTTCGGCAATGTTTACAAATAATAATATGATAACAATTGACAACAATACAAACAATAATTGCCCAACTTACTGACTACTGAACCATTTTCGGCGATTATTGTATGTTTTGTATAATTAATAATTTAAGATGGTGACCTCATGTAGTGTACATTTGTGCACGAATAGACATTCAACAAATGGAGTTAGAAAAATACACTTTTTCTCATAAGCAGACTTGGGTAAAATACTTTTTAAAAGTATTTAGAATAAATACTCGAATAATTACAAAAAATAGTACTCCGAATATGTATTCAAGTACTTTATACAAATTGTATTCCGAGTACATTATTTAGAATGCTTCAAAAGTATTCCGAATTCTTTTAAAATACTCCTAGTTTTCATACTATAAAAATAATAGATGTCCACTCAACAGAAATATTTGAAATTGTAGACTAAATATATGCTATTTTCAATATCAAATCAATTGAACCACATTTTGAAATAGGTAGCCACAGTCAAGCCCAGTAATTCATATTCACTGATTCTTCGATTTAAACTTATATTTTTAGGCTTACAGTAAATCGTCCTGAAAATGTACAACGTAAAATGAGTTGAACTTAACTGGTTCATCCATCAATCATGGTTTATTAACGTATAACTGTATTAGTATACTGGTAATAAAATTAAGTTTATGAAAAAATAATTATATTTTGAGTGTATTATGAAATATTTGTATCACGATGTATGATATCAAAACGATTAAAAAATGATTAGAATTCGTAAACATTGCCAAAGTTGCAAATGGCGTCGGCCATCATAATTTAATAATATTGTTGTACCCGAGTCGGGTATCTGGTCATTATGCATATCTGTGGTCAGACCGAACCTGTTTAATCGCGTCTCGGTCTACTACTGTTTTTACCATCAAAATAAAATTATATTTTACGTGTTGCGTGTGTGCAGTGCACAATGCCATTACTCGGTAACTCGCAGAACAACAATTGCACATCTACTACTGTACATTTAAACGCATACTAAAACCCTAAAACCGTTATGAAAGTTCACACCGACCGCACGGGAAACGCGTGAAATATTTATTTCTTGAACGTTTACGCTTCGTTTAACGGAACGTTTGTTAATCTATACTTGTTGAATGTTGACTAATGATACACTGCCAACGTTGATTTAGACATACAGCTCGCGTTTAACCAATATCCAAGTACTAAGGTTAGTAGTACACTATGGTATCGAAGGTGTACTCCCGATAAGTTAGACTTCGAAGTATAAAACGAATATATCTTTTCTTTTTTTTTTTTTGCTTAGATCAAAACGTATTTATCATTATCTGGATGGATTTAAGTCGAGTTAATATAATTATCTAAATTCTAGATTGTCTAGATTCTTGACGAATAAAACGTATTGCATTTTCTTCAACTTGAATAAAAAAAACAGTTATTTGACCACTTTTCTTGAAAAACGCGAATGTCAACCGAAATTTCACGTTATTTTTACTCACTGTTATATTATACAAGTATTACGAAGAAAACGTATGACATTGAAACTTTTACACACAAACGAGTATTGTGCTCGTTACACAATCAATTACGAACCAACAGGCAACGGCCTACATTCATATCCAGGTGGGTAATTTAATCTATCTTATCGTTTAATTCAGATAGCGATGGCTTATCCGTTATAATTTTACGGAAATAGAAAATATACATGCTAATTTCTAATGTGATCGCGGCCCACGTATTATGACAGGGCGGCCCGCGGGTTGAAGACCTCTGATCAAAATACATTTTTGTCGTATTATCTTCATCTTAATCTGGATTAGAGAGTATTTATCTGACGACAATGAAATGTTACTATCGAAATCGCGAGACCCCGTACAAAGACCGTGCAATATTAAATGTTTCCATACTGCTGTTCGTTACCGGGATTTCGTCATTTTCGGTTTTCTCGCGATCGGCGTCTGCAGTTTCCTGCGCTCCTGCGCGGCGCAAACCCTTACCGAGCACGTCTACGGATCATCCCTTCGTCTCGTTTACCCTTGCCCGTCTAAAAACCGCATCGCCACCGGTCGGTCGCGTAACCTCGTTTGAAACGGATAGGTATTTGGATGACGGGAAAACGGTGTGCACGTTGATTATAACAATATCAGCGGCACTCGTGTTCACAGAAGGTACGTAAAATATTGAAGTACACAAAACGCGTTCGTCTAAATTGTTTAATGTTTCTAAAATAATAATAATAATAATAATAATAATAATAATAATAATAATAATAATAATAATAATAATAATGATAATAATAATAATAATCTAACTAAATATCGTATGTACAATATAAGCTTTTCTTCGTTTACATATTAAACACGCGTATATATTTATACGTATATACATGCACATAATGTTTTAATATTCATACAAACACGGTATATTACATCGAAACCGTTTAATATAACGTTAATATTTATATACACATACGGGTACGTATATAAATAAATATTCCGTAAATTATAATACATTGTACAAACTAATAAATTATCTCGTAATATTATATACTATACAAATATCTGAGTTCTAAACATTGTTTTCTATACAATTTCATGTTTTCGACTAGCTCATAAATATCATCTATATTTATATATTATATATATATATATATATATATATATATATATATATATATAAAATATGCGTATTACATTGATGTAGACGTTGTACGCGCGTTAGAAGAGAGAAAAAAAACTGGTTGTTTCGAACGAACGTATCGTATATAATAAAGTAGTAGTAGGTAAAAGAGAAATATGAACGTTTCGACTTTGATTTTTTTGTATATATATTTATTTTTTTGGTTTTTTTTTTCTTCGATTTTTTCATTTTTTTCTTTTCTCACCGGTGTAAATTAAAAGATACAATAAAACTGTCCGTAACCGCCGACGGTCGATATGCGAAAACGAAACATTAACTCTATGACGTACCACGACGATTTTACGTATACGTATTATTATTATTATTATTATACTGGCCAACTGTGTCTGCGTGAGTGCGGGTGTGTCCGTCAATCATTTGGTTAGCGTCTCTTTTGATGGGAATACATAGGAACTATGAGTATATACATATTATATGTTATCGTATTAATATATAATATTAATAATATGTATATATATATATATATATATATTATATGCGTACATAATAATAATATTTTTAATAATAATGATAATACCGATAGTAATACAATATAATAACATTATAATATAGTTATACTGATGCGTTTGTCATTCGCCGACCCTGCTGTGATTGGTGTGCCCGGGGAACGGCAAATCCAATAATCACGCGTACTCGGATCTCCAACTAGCCTGTGTGAAAAATAACACAAAAGAAAACGGCCGTTAGACGGTTTGAGAAAAGTGAACTTTTATACCGTTGATACCGGGTACACTATCGATAGTTTTATGTGTCGTACATTTCGTCCGTACCGAGATTGTTTTGTAAATCAACGCGTTACACGTCGAAAAACAAACGATTGCCGAACGGACGATGGTCATGCGAATCGCGGTGTATACGAGTACGACGACTACGGCCGGACGATCAAACAATATTTATACCTCGGTAACGGAAGAGAGAGCGGAATGGGCGCGCGCGCTACGGGAATAATTAGAAGCCGGTGGCCACGTTTTCTGTGCGAAAACACGCGTCTGAATGTGACATTTTCACCGACAATGGCTAGAACGGTCGTATACGTTATGCGCGCACCGCGTTCCGTTATAGTCTCCTGGAAACCATTTGTGTTGGGTCCGCTCGAACGTGACCCGTTCGATCGCGTACACCGACGCGTATTTTATTGCCATTATCACGGGTTGATCGTGCCCGTTTAGAAATTAACGGATCGAAATCCGTGGAAAATGCTGCGCAGTGGTCGACAGTGTTTCACGAGTGCCACCGAACGGTGCGCTGTTGAAAGCACTACCGCAGTGGCGTACAGAAATATTTGAGGCGAACGACTAATCGTGCTCGACACCGTATTTCCGTTTACACGGTCAACGGTTTTCTCTAAATTGTAGCCACGTTCTACAGGTCGAAGGATAACGTTTTGGCCGCGTTACCGATCTGTACGAATACTGTTGTAGGAGCGAACCGCGGGGCGCGCTCGGGACGATGCAAGAATCGAAGCTTAAAGGAACGCGATAGGGGTCGGAGTTGTGAACCGAAAAGAGGGTTGAACGAACGGGGAGAATACGAATGCTTACCATGTTCGACGAGGCGGGCAACCCGAGTCCGGTGAGCGACGCCATGTGATGGTGGTGCGGGTGTATGGGTGCGGACGGCGCGGCCGGCTGCGTGGCCTGATGGTGGTGGTGGTGGTACATCGCCGCGGCCGCGGCGGCCGCGTGGTGATGGTAGTGGCTCATGGCCGCGGGGTGCGGGTGCAGGGCCGCGGACGCCGGATGATGGTAACCGGCGCCGGTGCCGTCACCTCGCATCATGCCGGACAGCGACAAGCACGCGCCACCGCCGCCGCCGCCGCCACCGCCGCCCAGACCGCCGCCGCCGACACCGCCGATGCCGCCGACCATCGAGCCCTTCTTCTTTTTCGACTTTGACGACAGCTTCCGGTTCCGCGTTTGGATGCCTTCCTTTTTCATCGTCAACGGTCGGTTCACCTGCGGAGAGAAAAAACACAACCGCGATGAGTATAAATCGGTCACCGACGGATGTGAAAGCGGGCGCGAACGAACACCGAGTGTACGGCGCGATTGGAATCGAGCTCCGCGATTCGGTTTTGTTCGGTCCGCCTGGTAACGCGCGCCGAAAACGAAATATTTCCGATGATCGCATAGTACACGGTTTTGGTCGCGCACAAAGGGATAAACAATAAGAATAAACCGTTTTGCGCGACGTCGAGCACGTCGAGTAGTGGTTCGTTCGGCTAATTCATCGAATCCAATGACGGGATTCGGTACGCGCCACCGAACGCTTTGGGTCGTCGCAATAATAATAATAATAATAATAATAATAATAACCGCGGCGCGGAGAGCGATAATCGATTTGCGGAAGAAATCCCGGACGGAGGATGTTTGTCGTATTATTGTGTCAAACGCGTACCGCTGTCGTCGTCGACAACAATGAGAGCAGTTTTAATAATAACGAAAATAAAAAAAAATAAATAGCGCATAATACGTACACACGTAGTATCAATCTTCGTCGTACACGCACAACGAATAATAGCTGGTCCTACTTTTCGTGCACACGCGTGTACGTACATATTATTGTCGCCCTCGCCGACGATAATAGGTTTTTTATTGTTGCGGACCTGCATGCGTGTACGCACATCCGCAGCTGCCGCCGCCGACCGGCCGGTACGCCCATTTCCATTGATACGCACTTAAAAACATTGTACCATATAATCCCCGCCGAGATTGTATACGCGTTCGTTTGTAGGTTTATAATATTGTAATAATGCCGTTTTCTCGGAGGAACGACCCTCTAGGAAAACGACGGCGACCCTCGGATGCAAACGTTACGAGTGTATATGTATAAGGGATATCACGACGACACTGCGACGTGCACGACGATCGTAGTGTTTGGGCTGTAAAATGTTTTTCGGTGGCGTGTGCACGACGAGCGCTTCGTCGTCCCACGCGTATACACGTTTCGTGCCGAGGGGGCGTGCTCCGCACGGGGTAGCGTTTCGCTGCGCGCCGAGTACGCGGTGCTGAACACGTTTGAGCGGTACATTTTTTCGACGTACGGACAAGACATCTCGGTCCCTCCGAGGAAGAGGCGCGGAAAAAAAAAATAAATAAACAACGCGGACGAACGGCGGCGCGAAACGATAACATCGGCGGTGCGAAACGGTGTGCCCCGCGGGGTCCCCGGAATCGGTTCTGCGACGAGGAGATGGTGGCGAGGCGACGGTGGTCGTCCGAGTGAAAACCACGATCGCTGCCGGTCGCGCGCGAGATCGATTCGAATCCGTTTTTGGTTTTCGATTTGTCACAGCGGTCCATCATCGTATCGTGTCGGCCCACGCGAAACCCTTTCGGCAAAACGGCAACGCGACGGTCGACACACGGATTTTCACCTACGGCCCGCGCCGGATGTGAAGACGATACCGGTTGAAACGTTCGACGTTCACGCGTGTCGTGCGCGTTCGTACGGGCGATTGCGTAAAACGATTGTCGTCGAAAACGGTTCGTTTTCTTTCGCCGCAGCCGAACAATGGAAATCCGCGGTCGGGGGGGGGGGGGGCGGTCGACGAATGTGCAACGGGAAAAACAAAAACGGTCGTACCTCGCGTTGACAGCGCGGTGTTACTACCACCCCACCTTGGTAATAATAATAATATGATTAAAGTTTTCGACGATAATGAAACGATGACGAAGACGACAAACCGTCGGCGGCGGCGGCGAAGTAGGAGAATAATAATACGTAAGAGAGCGGAGAAAAAAAAAAAAAAAAAAAAAACAATAATAATAACCCCCGGGCCGTTACACGCTCGCCGTAAACGCGTATAGGCGTTGACCCGCGGTAGGGGTTTTCGTTTTCGGTGCACTATATAATTTGACTTTTCGTTTATTGTAATAATTAGTCATTAGCGGTTCTCGTGCACCGCCGACCATCTCTCGGCACCCGCGGAGCGCGCCCGAGATCCATTGTGCGCGCCTGCCTATCGCGCTCCGCTGCAGCTAAGTTCACAATAATAAACACAATAATAATCATAATAATAACTATTATTATTATTATTATTATTATTATTATTATTATTATCATCATCATCATCATTATTACTATTATTATTACACGTGCAGCGTCTCCTTGTGCCGTGTTATCGATTCAACCGCTGCTCATTGTTGTTAAACGCGATCTCTCGTCGCCGCGACGGAATTGATTGTTTTCTGGCACACGCGCCAACTATCGTCCCGCGATGGCGAATTCCCCGTTCGGCTCCACGCACAGCTCGTCCGCGTGTCATTTTTTCTGATTCCTCACGACGAATCGTGCGCAATCGAACACCCCGACGATTGACCGTTGCGCTTGTGGTTCAATGCTTGTGGAGCACTGCCGACAACAGTTACAAGGGATTTGCAGATTTGCGCGCAGAATCGCGATCGATCGTCGATAAATTCGTGCAGTATTGCTACCGTAAATAATCGAGACGACGGGAGCGAGGATTTTCAAAACCCGCGTTAAATCAACTACCGCCGTACGAACCGAATAATGTAATCACGTCGCAGAGATCCGACGACATCGCGCTTAGTGTACACACCGTCTCGTCGGCCGTCCGTACACTGTGAATCCCCGGTTGTCGGTGTATCGTCGGTCGTGCAACGTGACATTGGTACGACGTACACATTTATCCGAGTCCGCGTCTACCGCAATACTAACGTGTAACTACGAAATCCCATCGTCGCGATCGAAGGCTGTACGTAAATACGAGCCGTTAAAGAGCCCGTACGATAGTAAATTACCGCATCGACGTGATGCGAAATACCGATCGTCGGTACGGAATGTACACGTTGTACGACGATCGAGTACGTAAAAAAGCGTTTTCCCGTACCGAAAGCGCGTTACGAAGCTAAACGTGTTCCTCCGACGGAGAGAAATCAAATATCTCACGCGCGACTTCAGCTCGGCGAAATCGTGAAAACGATACACGTTTTATGAATATTACTGTACGTTTTGTACTAATCAACCGTTGATACAGTACACGAGCGCGCGACTAGCCGAATTTCACCATCCCTCTCGGAAGATACTTTATCGTTTTACACAAGGGAAATTACTATTGGATTCGAAGTAAAAAAAAAAAAAAAAAAATGTTTGATATTATATATATTTTTATTTATTTACACTATTTGCACACGTATACACGTCAATCGGTTGTTACCGAAATCAGCATATTAAACGGAATAAAACGTTTGCCGAGTAACCGAAAGTGGAAAAACGTGTCCAGCGCAGAGCCCAAAACCGTTTCAAATCTTAAAAATGCGACAGTCGAAAAATCTCTTTTTATTTGGACATCTAAAGCATTACAAAAACAGCTGTATCGGCGATCGAGTGATATTTGAATTTTATTGTTCATAGTTGACACCATGAGCCGCGGGAAAGTTATTTATCCATCTATCCCCACACGACACTAACCTACACACAAACGACAATACCTCCAACTCGATTGCCAATCATATTTTTATTCGCACGGGTGGCGTTTGTAAATTTTTCTAAAAATATCATACACATAGGAGCTCGAGTATTCACATCGGAGGTATTCCAGGAACGTTTACGATTAGTCCTGCACAAGGGAGATTATTTAGTTTACGATCCATCGAACACGGAAGAAAGATAGCACGTAGTAGTTTTTTTATTCGCGTTAAAGATAATTATTTGCTGAATTTTTAGCGATACCGTTCGGCAATTCCATGCTCGTAGGGGACCTGTTCCCGCGGACGACGCTATATTATTACGTAACGCGAGCGACACAACTGCCGATAACCGACGAAACGGACGCACCGGCGGTCGAAACACGTCGACGTCGCACAGTGGGGCAGTTGCCATCGAAATATCATTTGTCAAATTTTACTTATCGAATTATTATATATATATATATATATATATATATGCACAAGTCCGCCGTGCGTTACAGCGTAAAATCAAACGGAATAGTATAATAACGCGTCGTAGGCACACCGAGAGACGTTCGTTCATACAACGCGCGCGCGCGCACAACGAATACGTGTGTACATTCCGTCGTATACGTATTATTTTTTTTTATTTTTGTTTTTTTATGTACACGTATGAACCCGAGGAATTCGACTCCGAAATCAGAGTTGCGGCGACCCGTGACGACGACGACGACGACGGCGACAACGGCGACGAGACGGTAAACATTGTTTTAACGTCAGAACGCCGTGAACGTTATAATATATTCAACACGCGGAGACCACCCCTCGCACACGTAACGTATTACGTTGTACGATACGATAATAAAACGGTGTATTGAATATTTCGTGGAAAAAAAAAAATAATAATAATATCATGAATTGACCGTGGATAATTAATAATATTGTCTATACCATGTGGGGGGGGGGGGGGGTCGAACGTTTTATAATCGCGGTCGCTGCGGTCGCCGTACAGGTACCGTACATAATGCGCGCGCGCGGGACGACATTTTGTACCGTATCGGACGATGACAAACAACGGCGTTTCGGCCCGTCGTAACAAGATAATCGAGCACCATAAAAACGTGTCGACGGGCGGTCCTGATGTGTACGGGACGACGTCAAGACCGCAGGGCACACGTACGCGCGCACGATTTATTCGTATTGTAATATTAATCGGAGACACAATTTCGAAATACGACAAGGCTTTGTCGTTTTTTTTTTTCTTTTTTTCTTTTCTGTTTTCCTAGTCGACAAAACGTTTAAAGATCAAAATTGATTGCGATTTTCATCGGAAAGCCGCGCGCGTGGCCGTGGTGTCCGCCGCCGACCGTTCGTTTGCCGTCGCTATGACTCGAGCGCACATCGTGTCCGTGATACAGTCGTTCGTCGGTGGGATGATCCTTGCGCGAAGCGGAAACAATATACTTAGACAGGAAGCGACCGCGGGTTGTGTGCACAAAGCGCTGCGGGTCGAAGGATGTGAATACATATTCGCACGACGGTATTAGTAAACATGTTTTCCTCTTTTTATTTTTACCCCTCTCGAGTCTTTTCTCTCTCTCTCTCTCTCTCTCTCTCTCTCTCTCACTCTCTCTCGCCCTTCTTCCTTTACGCGTGTCGTCTATAGACCTCGATCCGTCATTGTCTTTGTGCGACGGCGTCTATTACACACCACGCGCACTTGTTTACGTGCGTGTGTATGTGTACATCAGATACACACGACAGAGGCAATTATTATTTCTAGCGTACAAACGGGACCACACGGCGAGCTATTTAAAGCTGTACACGTATACGCACGAGACACTTTATTGCAGGTCGGGCGATAGCGATCGACGGCCGGGGGCGAAAAAAGCCGGAGAGAAAAAATGTGGAATAAAAACTGTACGACCGATTTCGTTTGGAGCGCGCGCGTTATCTGCACCGGCAATATGTGCGCGACTCCTGTGCAGCACTTCTCTAATAAGTCCCGGCGGCCACGGAAGGGTTACGACGCGCCCGTCCCGTCGCTTTGCCCGTCGGCTAATTGCGCGTGTAAAGCTCCACTGCCTCCGCCGCCACCGTTGCGCTCGTCTCGGGGCCAATTATAATTCACGAGCGTAACATGTATAAAAATAATCGTCGTCGTCGTCCGACCACAAAAACGCAACGTAATGGCCGTGCGTTACTTGTGCACAGTGGTGTAGATACAATTTTTTCTGGGAGAAGGGGGGTTGCGTTTTAGAGAAAATTCATAATACTCTTAGTACATCTTAATACGAGGTCCTATATAATAAATGCTACATTTAAAATGGTATTATTGTTATGTCCCGTATTTAATGAAAATCATTTTGTTACTCAATTTGTATTATATACCTAATGATAGTAAAATTAAAATATCATTTTACGATAATATGTAAATATTAATAAACAATAGTTAAAAATATTATTAAAAAAGAATCTGAGAGGAGGTGGAAATCCCTTACCCCCTCCCCCTGTGACTACACCACTGCTTATGCATGCGCGCGCGGATAAGAGACGATCAAGTCGCAACGGCGCGTATGTAAAGGCGTCTGTTGTTAACGATGATGACCACGGTTATAGTAACAAAGTTGTTAACTGCTCACGAATTCGGTCGAAATTAACTGTTATTTTCGGTTGCTCGTTTCGATCGTAAAATTATAACAGCGTACACGGGGGCCTGTGCTCTTTAAACTTCATCAGTACGAGCCAACTATTGATGGTGAACCCGATACGTAGTGGGAGTTTTTTTTTTTTTTTAAACCCGAGTTGTTCTGTTGTCGCCCTAAGGTTATTCGGCAACGATTAGAAAACCGTAACAAGTATGCGCGCGTTTGATTGGGGTTCCAAATGATATTTTTCTTACAAACGGTTCTTGTGAACATCTACTCTTTATCGTGTTAATTATTTTAAACGAAAAAACCTGGAAAAAAAACCCGACATCTGCGTACTTTTCTTACGCGAAGATAAAAACGGGATCCGGCTCGGGTATACGGATGAAGCGATTCTCGGCAATCTTCGGTGCTCGCGCGAAGTTAAAAGCAAACGGAGATTATTAGTGCCGTCGTCGTGCAGCCGTTCGCGGAGTACGGCGCGCGCGTCATCATTAAACGGTCTGGTTGGCCGACGACGACGGCGGCGACGGTTGCGCAACCGGTATGCGTGTAAGCATTTTGTCGCATGTACGTGTAATAACAATAATAATAATAATGTTTGTACAAAACGGGCGGTGGCGACGAGGGGATGTTGTTTGGCGAAAAAAGGGAGAGAGAGAGAGAGAGAGAGAGAGATAGACATATAGTGGCGATATCTGGATGTTGCCGAGGGGGTTAATATACGCGTCTAAATGCGTTTCGGAAGTTGTACGGCTAAAGCCGAAAAAAAAACCCTCTCGGAACACAGCGTGTAATATTGCATCGCTTACAAACGACGCCGCCGACGGGGTTGGCGCCAAACGGGCGAACGCGACGGAACAACACGATTTACATTAAATTATGTTTACAGGACCTGTATCGCGTACGACATGTGACAATTGGTCCCTCTCAAATATGCTGACGATGTTGCAATACGAAAACGTCTACGCGCAACAACGTCATTACGAATGGAAGTCATCGAAGCCGGGTGGATCGGAGGTAAATATTCGAGGTAACGCGGTAGCCGTTATGGCTCGGAGGAAATCGTTTACTACGACCTAATGTTCGTAAAATGTTCACTACTGGAGATATCTAATGGATTTCATGAAGCATACGACCGCGATCGAATACGGTTTTAACGATCCTGCGTGTTCGTCTACGGTAAACTTATTTTTTTATTGCGTGTGACAAAGGGACGAAACTTCGAACCGCGCGAAAGCCTTTGACGCGCTCTGTACCGCGCGCGAAAAACACGTATCGATGTAACGGTATGCACGGTATAATGTCGGGTGTGCGCGTTTCACGAGAAAGCTGCCGCGTACGTTCGGGTGTGCAGCGGTTCTATTAAGGTCAGAATTTATGTTTGTACTTACGTTGTGCAGTTTGTAGTAGAGACCGCAAGCGTTGCAAACGGGTTCGCCGTTTTGGTTTCTCCTCCACAGCGTCGTGGTGGACGTTTTGCAATTCGCACAGCTCGTCCCGGCTCTACGGGCTGCCGACTGCAAGGACTGGAATGGACAAAAAACAAACCGATTAGACTCCCTGTACATGGTAATAAAACGTAAAATAATAATAAACACGAGTAAATAATGCCACATTGAACGTCGATAGTGCACGCGATGCGCACCGTGGCCCGAAGAGAAAATCGCGGTTTCGTAAAACGACTAAAAAAAAAAAATAAAATACTATACGCCCTCGTATTGTAATCACGTTCGTTGTCTTTGGTCCAAACGAGTGCCCTGCTCGGTCCGTTATTTTAAGGACCAGACCGGACTACAAATTTTACCAGTAGGGGATCGAAGTCGGACCGGACCACGGTTAAACGTTAATCGAAGACCAAAATTGTACCGAACAGACGGCTTCAAATTATTTTCAGACCGCACCGGACCGGTAGTTAAATAACATTTAAATAAAGTAGACCGTAGACCGGACTGTCGGTGCGATCTTAAAACATTTTGAACCGTTTATGGACGGGTCCGTAAGGTTCAGTCCGTATTATCCCAGACCGTACCATATGATGCGTTTAGTATTACACTGGACCGGACTTTATAAATAAATGTATACCTAAAGTTGTTGGGTTTTTTTTTTTCGTTTTGTTTACATAGCAATATCTGTATTTAGATTTTAAATACCACGATTGGGACCGGCTGGACCGATTTTCATTTCTTTTCTTTTTTTTTTTTGAAATCAGACCGGACTGAAAATAATGCATTTTATTTGAGGACTGGACCGAACTACTGCTGAAAACTATCGAACCGGACCAAACCGGACGGTTCAAAAATGTTTATACGTTAGAACCGTACTAGACCGGACCGGACCGATCAAGACCGGACTGGTATGCGGAGCACTGGTCCAAACGGTCTTTCGCGTTGCCGTCGACGCGTACTACGGATATCGCGCGTCGATTTCGTTCGGTACATGTCGCTCAAACGAGTGCCCCCGACCCCGAACAACGGCTCTCGCGATATAATTAATTCAATCGTAATGAATTCGCGTTCACGCGTGCCCTTTTCCGTAAATACTTCACGTGCACAATGGCGAGTGGTTGACGCGCGTACGTCGTGTGTATAATCTGACGGTGGCGGTCAAGTGTATGCGCGCTTGAACACAATACCGTCGGTCAATTAACAAAGGTTAACATGTTGGCGAGTGGAAAAGATTTCTTCTCGTCCGTACTTGTACATCAATTAGACTCCGTCGTACGCGCGACTACGGGTACGACGGTACGTTATATTACGTTTGTATTCAAATTAAAAAAAAAAAAAAAAAAAAACGTTCCACGCCGCATTAACATAATTCCACGTTGTAATGGTTGTCCGGTCGAAATATGTCCATATAATGTTCGAACATCTCGAAACATTTTCGTGAAAAAAAAAAAATTACAATCATAAAAAAATTGAATGTTTAATTTCCATTTTATTTTTATAACGCAGCCGGATGCATTTCTATGTCTGCCGAAAAAAAAATAACGTGTTGTACAAAGAACGTGAATGTGTGCGGTAACATATTTAGACTCGTTTTCCCGAGACAAACGCGAACCACTATTCCCCGCCCTTTTCCTGTAATTAACGTTTTATTTAATTAGTCGGTACATTCGCAGGTGTTTCGACCTCACCTCAACATCGCAATCGTTATTCGAACGCAAACAAAAACAAAACAAAAAAAAAAAAAATGACAACTTTATGACGATTGACGGGCCGACGGGGTTTTATGTAGCGAACGAATAATATTATATTATTATTCCAACCGAAGTTATTCATTCAAAACCTAATGGAAAACGGCCGTCGCCGCGGACAGCAGACGCATATGAATATGGTAAAATCGATATCACTATAATTTTGGTAGCACGTATGTTCCACACAGAGCATGTGGTACCTTTACAACAATAATATGCGTACGGTTAAACGTGAAAACGCTAAGTGGTACCGTATAAAAAATAAAAATAAAATATCGAGTTAAACACTTGAGAGGTGTCAAATTTCACAGCAAATGTCATTCAAAACATTTTCAACGCGCTCGACCATAGTACATATATTTTTTTCGTCCTGGTCGCCCTTAAAAGGTTTTAAGCCGTTGAAATGTTTTTATACAAAAGCGTCCATTAAACGCGTCGATTTGGCGTGTCGTACATCACGTGAACCAGCTATTATGCGTTTTATTTTTCAGCCCCCGACCCGTAGATAAGAAAACACCGAAAGGATTGAAAGGCGAGTCCTACCGCATACACGCCCGTGGCATGTTTACGTACATCGCATACACGGCGTTTCAATGTACATAATTACGTGTACCTTCGACGTAAATTTTATACGCACCCGATTCGTCCGAGTAGAATCGTATATCGAGCAGGACACGTGGACGCCCTCGCATCGAACACGTAACATATAATGCGGTCGAGTGCATAAAATGTTTTGCATATTGCCCAATTGTCGACAAAATATACGTATAAATGTATATGCGTACGTATTATACATACGATATAATATTATAGTTGTGTTATAGTAATAGACTACGGTTGTTGGTAATATTAGTTTGTTATTTTTTTCTTCAAATATATAATAAAAACGCTCGTCTATTGTTCTAACAAACAGTAGGTCTGCGGTGCGGCATATATATATATATATATATATATAAATAGATTATAAGACATTAGCAGAAAAAAAAAATAATAAATAAATACCAAACAAGCCTATTGTTTAACGATGAAAACGCGTCTGCCACTTATATAATAAAAACGTGTTTAAATACACGCGCACGCATATTTTCACGAGGCATACGCGTATGGGGAGGGGAGGGGAGGGGAAACAATATTGTACTATTATCGTGTTCTAGTGCGCGTTTCGAGAGGGTCAATCGGTGTACATGAGTAGATGGTATTGTGCGCGTACGGTATTACTATGCGCGCGGTGTATGCACGGGGTTCGGGTGTTCTTCCGGTCGTGCGATTGATTTCTTCGGCGTCGGAATTCCACCGCGGACCGACGTTTACGTACAAACATAATGGCTACTTATAACGTACAGCTCCACTACCGGACCTTACCAACGTGCATACACGCGATAACCTACGTATCGCGTCCGACCGCACGAAACGACTTGTCCGGTTGTCAATTAAACGTCATACAACGAATAAAACGTAATATAATCGGATCGGTTTTCGACGAGCGCGACGGAGGAGGAATGGAAAGGAAAGGAAAAAACCGTGTACACATGCACAGATACCCGCGGCGCGCATTTCGTACGGGTAAATGTCCATTAGAGGCGTGTAAGAGACGTAGGCGTGTGCGCGCGCGCGTGTATGTGCAACAACCCCGTCGTCTGGGACCGAAAATATGAAATAATAATAATAATAATATTACACGTCGCCCGTTCCAATGCCTTCCAATTTGTGACTCATCATAATTTTTTGTTTTTTTTTTTTCTTCTTCTCCTCTTCCTACCACCGCGCGAGACCCGTAAACGGCACGTCAATATATTATTGTATAAGGTCCTCGCGCGCGCGCGCGCGCGTGTATAATCCGAAACGATAATAATATTTTGTTCGCCGATCCAATCATTTGATAAGTGCGCGCTGGTATTTTGATAAATGGACGCGCACGAAGAAACGAGACGAACACTGCGGGTACAAACGCGTGCGCGAGGCGTTTACGGTGTATGATATTCAATTTTCAAGATTCCGTCGCTAAGTACCGTTCGTATAACCCAATGCTACACCCGGGTGTACGCACTCGCACTCCGATTATGAACGCGATGCGACTGCGGGGCGCGAACGGCACGCCACGGCGGCAGGTTGATAAATTATTTATTTATTTCGTTATCAGAAAAAAAATACGGAATGTTTGCGACGTGTACGGTTAGCGAATCGGGCGATTAACGAACAATATTAACACGAACGATTTCGAAGAAGGAGTCTGTCCACCGGTGACAAAGCAATCGAAATAAACCGACGACGTTTATACGTTCTAATAGTAATTGTGCGAACACATTCGTCTCGGGGCCGGATATTACGCGACGTGCACGAAACACGTTTTTTTTTTTTTTTCGGAAATCATTGTGATACCGGACGAGAAGACGACACGCGGTGGTCGTCTTCGGTTTTCGCGGTGGCTCAAGTGGCCCGCACTGATTATACCGTGAGATTTCGCCGCTTATCAGATCCAAGCACATCGTTGTCGTGTGCACAACGCGCGCGGGGTCGATCGCCGATGGCGAGACGTACGTTTTGTTTTGAGTATTACGTTTACAGGACACGTACGAAAACGCGCGTCGAACGTTGCATTTGAACGGGAGGACCTGAACTCGAAACCGGATACGTGCGGGGGAGGCTGCGCGCGAATTCGATTGATAAACCGTTTTCCGTCGGGAGGACTGCATCGCAAGGACAACCGAAAAAGTACGTTGGCCGGGCGCGTCGGCCTAATCACCTAGCGCGGTAAGCGTTCGCCCGACGCCCCTGTTGGACACGTGTTTGCGGTGCATATTTTTCGTCGGCGGATCGACGACACGCCGCTACCTATGTACGACGGATTCGACGGGGACCTCTGGACGGCGCGGCTGAGCCCCGAGCGGACAGCGCGGACGCATAACAATAACGACGTTGAGAACGCCAACACTGGTTATGGACATTATTCCGGTGCGCGGACCCCGAGGAGGTCCCGAGCGGAGCGTAAGAAATCGCTAATAGAGAGCTATCTCTTCGATTATCTCCCGTCGCCCGTGGAAGGAAAACCGTTTGTAAATCCGTACGCGTTCCGCACGCGATAACCGAACGCGGCCGGGCACTCGTTCGCGGTGCGCACGTACGGCCGCGCGCATATCGTTGCGTGCAGCGATCGGAGAGTCCGAAGGCTAGATCCGTAACGACATTGTACCGCGCGTCCGCGAGACCTGGAAACGTTGTACAGCGCGCGCTAAACGGTCGTGCGCGGACACGGGTATTAGGGGCACGATATCCGCGTCGCCGCCGAGATGTATCGGTCCGATAATGATTTAATAATTGGTGGAGAAAAAGTATACGAAATAAAAAAAAAAAAAAAAATTAATGGGTGTCTCCCTCTCCGTGTCTCCCGTCGGTCCACGCCTAAACGCTCTGTACACCTATACGTGCACAATAAACGCGTGTTGCGCGCCACGTTACGTTCGAATAATAATAATAATAATAATAATAATAATAATAATAATGTTGTACCGCGAGAAAAACGGCCGAGATCGCCTCGTCATGCACAATCAATTACGGTATTAGACGAACGTGACGGGGGGTGCAAACGCATCGCATACAATATTATATCAAACAATTCGTTAAGTATTTTTTATTTATTTATTTTTTTTTTTTTTTTTTGTTCGAAACTCCGACCGCGAGCGGCCGGTGCGCGCGGTCCGCGCGTCTCGCGGTCGCGCGTCTTCCCGTGCTGCACGAACAGCAAACACAATGCCAATAACGGGTGTACGACGGTGGATAACGATCCCCGTTTACGGTCGCCGTTGTTGTACCGATAATTGCTGGTTGCCAGAGAGCTGTACGCGCGGCGTTACGCGTCCACCCACCCGGTCGCGGGCACGGTCGGCGGCGGTCGGGCGTGTTGTTAAAAGTAGTGTTTTCGTCGACGCGCGTCGAGTCCGCGGGTAAAGAAATAAAATAAAACGTAACCCTTTCGAACGCGCACCGTCTTCGTGAGCCGCGCGTCGGGGTGCGGTTGGGGCGTGCGCGCGGACGGCGCGTTAAGGGTGCGCGCCTCCGCGGACCAAGACCAAGGGAGTGCTTGCCGACGCGCTTATCGCGCGACCGACAAGCGTTACACGGTTTGTTGAACGTTGAACGACGCGAGAAGAGCGTTTACGATCAACCAGGACCGTGCGCGTTTCGGGCAACGGTGTTGTTGTTCAAACGCGTTCCCGTCGATTTCGATTTCGGTTGAACTCGGAACGTGAAAACCGACGGTTGGTACGCGTTCCGTTCGTAATCGAACGTGCGCCCTGAATGTGCTGTAAGATTTTCGCACGCCCACGTACGAACCACGGGTGTACCACCCGGGCCGGAGGATCTCCGACGAGATCGGTCCCGTCGGTGAGCGCGATCGAAACGCAAGTCGATACTTCGCGCGTGCACCACCGAAGCGGAGTAGTGACGTGTGATATCGTCAAGGCCGATGAGATAATATAGTGTGTGAAAACCGAAAACGCACCGTCGGCGATGCCGTTCGGTGCACATATTTATACCGGCGGGCGTGTGCGTGTAAACATAATCGAAACGTACGGAACTAGTTTTCGTGTGAACCATAAAATTCGTATCCGTACATATATATATATATATATATGGGGTGTTAACGTGATGTAATTAATATATGCTCGCGCGCGCGCGCACTGTATACATGTGTATACGGATTCGTGTATAATATATGTACGTACGCGCGAGGGAAAACGTTATAAATATCGCATCCTCCGGGATTCGGTCGCGGCGGCGGAGGAGGGCGAAAACAACTATACCTGTACCTATAAGTTATTAATCGATTTCGATAGAGCTGGGTGTTACGATTAAAAGTAAGAATAATTAATAGGCTAAAGGTTATAATTAGAGGTATGTATTCTCTCTCTTCGCGTTAATATTTACTGTAAGATCGTGATCGAGGAGACTTTGCGCTGCACCACCCACAACACACACACACACACACACACACACACACACACACACGTTACAAGCTGCAAAGCCTATTCTACAATATATTATTGGAGAAAGGAATAAATAATAATAATAATATACATACATGTGAACCGGCCGTACCAGCGTGTATTGATACGCGTACGAAACGTCTCTACCTAGAGGTACGTCCCGCCGATATTATTATTTTTTTCTTTCCGAAACGTGCGAGAAGATTTGACGATTAAAAAATCAAATACACAATTTATGTACGTGTACACCAGCGCGTACATATTATAATAGTCGTTTAAATAATTAAGACGTACACGCGCAATGCGTTATAATAACAGTACTATAACGTATCATCGTATCGGTCTTTGGTTCGCATCGAACGGTACGATAACTATAATTATAATTGTTATATTAAATTTCGTGTAAACAAAATATCAACCGCTGGACCGCGACGACGAATAAACGACGCGAGATCAGACTTTTTGCCCGGTGTCAGAGACGTATTTATGGGTGGGGGGCCGAGGAGGCTCGGGCCCCCTCCGATATGAAAAACACCATTGTTAAAGATTATTATTTTTAACATGAATATGTCTTAATGCTGGGGGTTTTTCGAAAATTTGTCGCGACACTGAGAATGTTACTTATGGGATAATTTAAAATTTTATATTTATAAAATATGTTTATTCTTTTAAGAAAACATTTAGTGAATTTTGAGTGACTCTAATAAAAAATTTGTTTATTACAATGTAGTTTTTATACTTTTAAAAAAATTGAGTTTCTTATTTCTCTGGTGGTGTAAAGACAGTCGAGAAGTCTTATAGCGTTAAAATAATTTTTTTCGTAATTCTTAGTGTGCTTCCTCCTTCCTTTCCACCCGAAAATCAAGTACATAATCGGCCCCCTCCGAAATGAAAACCTATATACGCCACTGCCCGGTGTAGTACATTGTATTTGGTACGAGGTAAGTGGATACAAGTGTACATGTACAGGAACCCCCCCCCCCCTCCACCCCTCCCGAGAAACGATGCGAAATATGCGTAAAGAATGTTTTTAAACGTTTCGAGAAATTAACAAACGTCGATTATACGGTACGCGGTGATTATAGATTACACACTCCGCGAGCACCGCGTAAACATGATTTCCACCTAAACGACGTGAGCACGTGAGACGTGTACGTATTTATACATAGGACGACCTTATGCACGCTGGTGCAACGGTGTAACAAAATATTATGCACTCGTCGTGAACGGATAATCTTTCCGCACCCCGTCGGATTGACGGTGAAATTAATAATATTTAAAACCGTTAATCGAACTACCCAAACGGTTTATAAACATTTTAACGCGCAACGTGCAATACGCAATACGCGTACAATTTTATTAAAACACTACAGTCGACCGTGTTTCTACCAGCCGCAGATCACATCGATGCATGCGTTTACAACAAAAACAAATCGCCAACCGACGTGTGTTATGATAGTTATTCATTTATTTACTTTCAACTGTACGTATTCAAAACGGTCGTGTACTATTACAATTCGCCGGACATTATTATTGTAAGATATGCGTTTGTAGCGAAAAATATAAATACAATATATTATAACGATCGCGATTAAAATCGAATATATCATCGTATTATTATAATAAGTACGCGTACGTATATGGGGGGCAAATTGTAGTCCTATCATTGAAATGCGAAAATGTCGTGTTTACGCATATTTTTCCGTGTTGCACAATGTGCCGGTGAAAAATCGTTCTTACCTCATCGACCGACGTCGAAGGTTCTGTACCAGAAAAAAAAAACAACCGCAATCGGACGATAACGTTCTATTGTTGAACAATATTCTCTATTTCGATCAATACAGCACCGTATGGGGCGCAGTGATGTCCAACCTTTTTTCCTCGGTAGACCAATTTAGCAAACAATCATCTTAGAGCGGACCACCGAATATAAAAGTACGAATAATATCGATATTAATCTAATAATGTTATTTTGTTACACACAGCGGACATGTTGAATTTGTTTTCAAACATTTTATTGATTACCGAAAAGATTACAAGATCACGAGATCACGGTGTAGGTATACATTAATTTGATCGGTACGCTGTTTCAATTACTCGGGTTATATCATGAAAATTCTATTTGAAAACGGTCGAAAATCAAATAATTACGTTTATAAAAAAAAAAAAAAAAAAATGTATTCTATAATTATTTTTTAAATTTTTTTTCATATTTTGTTTCATTTTAGAAAAAAAATTGCAACGGACCACATTGATTACCTTCGAGGGCCGTGGGTTGGGCACCACTGGTATAGGGGGTACACGCATATGGGATGGGCGACGCGGGACGACATCTGAGGGGGTCCGCCGGTACCGGGTCGTTAAATTAGCATACCGAAGCGGCAGTTACGAACGGCACACGTATAATATAATACACGCATTACAATAGTACAGGACTGTTGAGAAACTGAATAATAATCTGTGCGTTTGTACAAAACATGTAAGTACACTCCTCCGAGGCACCTCTACACGTATATAATGTGATACGTAATATTATTATTTATAACCATACTAATATTATAATATACCGAACAAATTGCCAAGCATTTATCCATCCTACCCTCCCTCTCACTCTCTCTCTCTCTCTCTCTCTCTCTCTCACTCTCTCTTTTACTGGTCGAAAAAATATATGTATTTTATTATTTATTATTGTATGTTAACCGTAAGTGGGTGCGATTTAACAAAAATCAGTTGGAACGGCTACGACACAATTGTGACGGAGTGGACCGGAAGAAAACTTTGTGACACGGATATAATAGTAGAAAATCTTAATGCGAAAATGTAGGAGGAGCCAAACGGAAGGAACTACAGAAATGGTGAAGTATTACCTTAACCGCCGAATATGAAAATTGTAATAAAATAGTATTGCAAGATGCACCGACATATAGATGTTACAAATTGGGTCAGTGCGATTTACGGGAAAACTACAAAACGCAAACACCACGGTGGCAACAACAGCGCAACAATACGAGTAGATTATGTTTTGTCGATCGGTCTTGAGAAACGCTACGATAATAACACGACCAGAGTCGATCCCTACACATTATAAACGCAACAATCGACGAAAAGTATTGTCTTAAACACGCGCGCAATAATAACGTGGAATTCAAACAGTGACATTAGCGCCTGGGCATTCGTGAGTCCAGTAGAATAGCCGAATATGGTTGCGCTAAAACCCAATTTAATACAACACACTGTAACGGGTACAGAGAAACGAATAGAAAAAATCAACAGCAAAACGTGAAAAGTTTATGAACACGCGATGGTCCAACGAGAACTCGTCGATGAAATAGCGAAAAACGTCTATTATTATTATGCTGCGTAGTTAACATTTATCGATGATGAAAACAACGTTTGAAACGTAGGATTTCGGCAGCACTCAATGTTAGACGGTTAAACGTGATTGTAGTTGAAATGGCTAAACGATTTCCTCGCGGTGTCTGAATAATGAATAGAATAGAATTATAGAGTTATTGAATTCAACTCGTCTATTGCGTTAGCATCGGAGGAATTTCCAGACCTATTGACATTTTCAGGGGGAAAAAACGCGACCATGTAATGCGATAATAGTGTTACTACGACACGGAACTTCCACCGGAGTCGACGTTTAATGTTCACGTGCATTACAATTTACGCGATATCTGCACGTTGCGTGACCGCGACGGCGGCACTCCAACAAAGAAGGTCAAACTTAGAGAGACGTTCGCGGACAAAAGCTTGCGAAGGAAGTGGTAGCGGCGGTGCACGGGGGTAGTTGCTGGGAGCGGAAATCGTGCGGAATTAAGCGGTCCGAAGAAAAATAATGGGTTTTAAAAACTCAAGGGTCCGTCGGCGGCGGTGGTAGTGGTGGGAGTCGAAGATCGGCGCAACGGGGCGAGTGGGGACGTAGGGAGTTGAGTTAGCGAGAAGCTTTAGCTCTGACCGAGTGGTTTTTCCGACGGGGGCAGGAAAAACCGACTGCTGCAGGGACGCGTCGCGTCGGGGGTGGAGGGGTATTTTCTGCGATAATAAATCACAAGGGATTCGTAACGTTTAGAAGAGATAACGGCGGAACAAGGGAGCTTTGTCATCGGTGTACACGCGCGCGCCCACATATACGTATATATATATTCGCGTACATAAAAGCCCCGGGATAGAGTTGGGTGGTTGAGTGGGGTGTGAGGAGGGTTGTACAGAAATACGGAGCTGCGGCTGAAAAAGTGGGGTGGCAGCGGAGGAGAGAGATCATTTATCAACGTTCGCGTCGTTGGCGAGGACTTTACAGGACGCGATCACGCGCGTGCGTTCATACACAGGGACCGATATCCATGTATATATAAACTCCCTGCCGCCTTCATTGTGGCCGGCAATTGCGCAGTCGATACCATCGCGCGTCCCCCTTTTTAGCTGCTCGCGCAGACACACACCCGTGTATACACACGCATGGGGACACGCGTACACACGTACGCGCGCGGGCGCGTACGCAGTGCAATGGTCGTCAGGGTGGGGCGAAATACATTTTTACGTACGTTATACTCGCGTTCACCCCCTTTGCGCCGCCGCCATCGTCCGATCACCCCGGGAATTACACTGGTGCGGGGCGTCGCGACCGATCGTTATCGGACGGCCCTCGGAGGTGGACGGACGTGAGGAGGGCCGACGCTTTTCCCCTACGTCACTACCCCGTAGTACACAATACGATACATAATAATAGTAATAATGATAATAATAATAACAATAGTCATGTGCAGGCTTTTATTTTATTTTTATTTTTTTATTCTCTTTGACGATTTTCGTGTGCGCCCGTGCTCGTTTTTTAGGTATATATTTTTTTTTTTTTTTTACCGCTTCGACCTGGCCCGGTGAAAATAATGACGCGACAGGGACTGCCGTCATCACGGGGAGTCTATGCATACGAATTTAGACCGACGATGGGGATGATATTGTACGTTTCGCAAACGAATGACGAACGCACGACACATTATAATATGTCGGTGGCGGTGAAAAAAAAAAAACAATCGCGTTTCTAACGGTCGAATACGGACGACAAGGGTACGAATGCGCCATAATATTACATGAACGGGCGCAATCTCATTCCTGGCGGTCATATTATCGTTCGTATACTTACGCCCTGTACACGTTACCGTGGCGACGGTTTTGTTGTGACAATCGACTTTGGTACGCGGATCCTACGCGAATACCGTACACGCGCATTTGTGTATACATATCCTCCGTTTCCCCTCTACCCGTGAAAAACTCGTACAATAGCTTTCGGCGAAAAGAATAGGCGGTTTGACATTTTTCAGTTGGCGGTTCAAGCATAGTTAATACCGCCCACCAAATCTACCAAAAAGTCGTATAAGGTACAATAATTTACTTAATTTCTATTAAATTACCAATTTTATATTACCTACCACTGCCAGTTGCCAAGACCAAGTACCCGCCTATTAAAATGACACCCACCCCAAACTATTTGGTAGTTCAGTGAACCACAAAATGTTTGATCAAGCCGACTCCGGTCCTTCGTACACACACACACAGTTCGATATGTTATCGCTAGCGTTAGGGAAACGTATCGTTTTTTAAAACCAACGTAATGTGCACTCGAGTTCGAGTAAATTTTAAGTTTACACCGCAGTGTTCGATGTTCATACGAATATCGAGTTGGCCAAATAGGATTATGAAATATAACCGACAGACCGTGACGCGTAACGTTAAAACGCCGTGTACACGCGTAAAGTGCATCTCACGTCTGCTTCAAAGGAATATATTATTTGAAAACACGCGTCTCTCTCCTCGGCGAAACGCGGTCGGTGCGGAAAACGAAATATAAATAAACGACCTGCTGCTGCCGTTGCAGCGGCGGCAGAGTTCAATTAGACGACGACCGCGGCGGTGGTTGTCAACGACCGTTATCGTGTGGTCGCGTCCTCTGCCATTCTGTTGTCGGATCAACCGCGCGCGCGGCGGTCAATCGGGAGGTCGTCCCTCGACGACTATGACGAAGATTTAGAACGAAGGACGTACGGTTACGAACGCGGCGTGTATTTCACAATCACGCCGCCGACGACGACAACGACTCGTGTGTTTTTTCATCATTACTTTTGTGTTTCTTTAAATAAAGTACACCCGACCGCGGACATTTGCATACACTAACTCTACTGTTGCGCTACACGCGCACGCATGCCACGGACATGTATACAGCTGCTGCTGCCACGTGTGCGCGTGTGTGCGTGCGCGCTCGAAAGGAGCGGAAAGGAGCCGGGTGGTTTTGACCGAGTGCGGGCGGTGGCGGAGGACCTGCGCGCCGCACTGTTCGCCATGTAAGGATTGACGTGCCGCCACCGGGCGTTTTAGCATTATTTACACACGACACACACCGGGGGCTTTGCCCTAATTAACTCCCGAGATCTATGTACGCACGCGTAACACAGTCGTCGTCCGATGTTGGGCGCTGGCAACAATAAAACGCATACGGCTATTAAACGAACACGCGCGTCCATAACGTATTTCGTCGACCGGCGCTTTGTATTAGCCGCGCGCGCCGCCGGTCGAACGCAAATGTTTTGTAAACGTACGCGAGGAAAAGTAAAAGCGGATGACGCGCCGCACCGGAACGGTCGGGCACCGCGAGGTCCTTAATGCGCATCCTCGCGCCGCGTGAAAGGTCCGTTTGCAAACACGTATCTTCGAACCGCGGCGTGTTATTGTTGCGAGGTGAAAACACCGAGCACCGGATTTCGTTGCCCGACGATCGGAACGACAAAAAAAAAAAAAAAAATGCAAGTATAATTAAACGTCTATTATTGCTGCTGCTGTCTGCGGCCGCGGACCGATTGTGATGTAACCGCCGGAGACGAGAAGAGTTTATTGCACCAGAAAAGAAAAAAAAATCCGTCCGACGCGTAGAAATTGAACTGTTTGGACCGCTGGTTCGGGTGAAATCGGATTACCTTCCCTACTCCCGAGCAAGTACGCCTAATAATGTTTTACGGTACCGACTGTTACGGTACGAGTGTACACGTCGTCGCAGTCGTTTGCAACGCATATGGTTTACATATTTGCTCGGTGTAATGGAACCGTGAGCGTGTACGTAGTAGCGTATTATAATGATATAGGCATTACGGCCATATATAGGTAGATTGCGAGTGGGCGGGGCGGGGCAAGCGCTGTTGCTCAGCGGTAAAAGCAAAATTGTTGTTAATATAATATAATTATTATTCGAAGAAAGAAAAACCATACACGGTTTATCAAACTCAGCTGCGACGGTACGCATAATGCGTAATGTATTATTAAAACAATAAAGTCGACGCCCGCAAAGATCGGAAAGTAAACGGTCCGCCGGTGGTTCGCGACGCAATACGTTTGGTATTAACAGCACTGCGCATAATACGGGTGTAAAAATATTTACCGTCCAACGGTGTACTGGACACGCGTGTGATAATTAGTAAGAAATCGCGCGATAAACGTTAGGAAATCATAACAATAAAAATAAAGAATAAATAAAAACCAAGTACCGTCTGACACGGAGTGCGAAAGTAAAACAACGAGGTAAGGTCGAGTTTACGCACGACGGACTATAATTCATATTTTCGGATACTTTATTTTTTCACCGAAAGTGTTGTGAGCGCGCTATGCGCACGCGATATATATTATTATTATTATACCGATCGCCTGACGCGCACACAGCCTGTCCGTTATATATCACGTGTACCTGTGTGCGCGCGTCCGTGTGTGTGTGTGTGTGTGTGTACATAAGTCCTCCGTAAGTCGTATTATTATATGCGGCGCAGCAGTGCGCTCCCATTATATGTAAATTCGGTCGGCAGCAACTACCGGTGAAGGGACGGGAGGCGTCGCGGGCCTGGGTGAGGAGGATGTGTGTCGAGGGTTAACCGATATATAGCTGCAGTAAATTTCAATATATTATAAATACTGTAATAATAATATGTAATATTGTAGTGCGCGTATGGGATAAAAGAAAAAAAAAACCCGTTCAGCGTACAAGAAGCCGACCCCGAATGGTGCGGCGGTGTTGACACGACGAGACAAATTTCAACGACCGTACCAGACCCCGCTTGCCATAACGCGACGATCGTACATAAATAACGATTAAACACACACGGGCGCGCGTCTCGAGCCGAGAAAGATTTTTGATATCCTTAAACCGTTTTCGATTCCCCAGCGCACGCGTACGCACAACTTTACGTTTCCGAAAACCGTTTGGCGTCGAGGGTCTGCCGAACGCAACACGTTCAACGTATGCAAATCGCGTGCGTTCGATTGGCCGGTTTTGACGGGCGCGACGAACGCGCTCGCCGAAGGGACGAACCGGTCGCGCGTTTACCTACGGGGGACGGAGAACAAAAAAAAACGATAAAACGGCAAGCGTTTGCGGGGAATAGGGGACCCCGCCGAACGTCGTCGAACATGGCCACTGCACGCGTTTACAACCGCCCCACACCCCCCGGACAGGGACACCGGTGGGTCGCGCCGCGGCAGCAGCTGTCGTCCCTCGTTCGTTTTTCACGCAGCTTTCCCACAGCCGCCGAGTTAAATAATATCATACTGCAGGGGACGGTGCGAGACGCGCCCCGAGAAACTACACGCCGTGACGGTACGCATAAATACGCACGTAAATATATTATATTCGCTCTTTCGTAAACAATATGTAGTCGGGTTCTACGCGCGCACGCGGTGGACGACTGGTATGTACACACCGTTCGGTGGAAGGAAAAATCAATATGCACACGAAGGCGGCTCCGGTGACGGGGGTTGCGGAGGGCAACGAATACGTCGGTGGAGGCGCAGGAGGTTAAAATCATTGATTTCGTCGAACGCGCGCGAGCGATGATTACGTAGGTACTTTTACTTTTTTTTTTTTTTTTGCCTACGGTTTATTTTTTCCATTTCCGTGGTTTTGTATTTTTACGCGTATTCCTACGAGTGTGTGCGAGCGCGTATGTCCACCCTCCGCGCAAACAACACTACTCCTCGGCGGCACCGTGGAAAGCAAAAAAAAAAAAAAAAAAACATTAATGAAACCCAGTTTGGTCGATACGCCGGGCCACGTCGAGGTATCCGCCCGCAACCGTTTTTTTTTTTTTTTTTAACGCAACGTATAAAGGTATAAACGATGTGAACTCGAAAAAAGGATACTGCGAGGGATACGTTATTATTTAACAGTGACAGACTGACATCCGAGTGGCGCTCGATCGGCATGAAAGAAATCGCTCTGACGGGTTCCACCGAAGCGTTTATGTAATTCAACGCAACACAATAACGCATCGAAGACGAGATATCCTATGTACACGCGCGTCTCGTTAGTCGGACGACAAGTGCGGAATTTACAAACGGCCCTCGGAAAACGGTAAAAACTGCGAAACGGCCATTTCCGTGCGACAGCACGATGTCGATTTTCTTGCTCCGCGCATACAAAACGATACGTTTCCCTCCGTTCGCGGAACCCGGTCGCTGTTGAACATCATTTCTGTCATCGCTCTACTCGTATCGAACGCGGTTTCGTAACACGCCGGCGGTTTCGCCCGCAAAACGTGTACGAGTACAATATACGTTCGATCCTGCGGTAGAAATGGAATCGTAAAGCAACATATTAGACACGTGTTAAATGGATGTCGGACGAGTTATTCGGAACGAGCGCGCGGCCACGTAGTCGATAATTTATTCATAAATTCCACGTATAGGTGCACGACGTACACGGAAAACAATTACGAATACGTATACCGTATGAATCGGGCGTGCGTGCGCGTTAAGAATATACGTTTCATGTTCTCGGTACGAAAAGCTGGAAATCAGCAAATCCGAACCGCGTTGGTTTTCGTTCGGCGCGCCAAACGCAAAACTATTACGACGAGCCGAATTCGCGTTTAACGGGCAGGAGAAAAATACATTATGACGTGATAATACATCGGCCCGCGGGTACTGCTCGCGTACTGTGTTGTAAACGAAAACCGTGATGGACGACCTTCATTACGGGCTCGCGGGCCGATCGCAGGGGCAAAGGGCGGATTCCCGTAGAATTTCGTCAACTGCGGCGCGGCGTCGTCATAACGTTACAATACGCAACGGTCCGACGAAACGCATTTTAAACGCAAAACCTGATACCGCACGATATCTTCGCGCTCGCTTACGTATTCATTTTTTTTTTATATTTTTCAAGTCTCTTTCGCGACTAAATTCCAACGCGATTTCTCGGGCTCCGGGGTAATGCTTACGTACACGCGCGTGTATATATTACTCGTGTAAATACGAGTATATAAGGTTATATATACCACACACACACATATATATATATATATATATATATATGACCACATGGTATAGAACAATAATTTCATTGTGCGCACACGCTTGCACACGCTTGCACTCGCGCGCGTATAATATAACGAACGCCAAAAGCGAACAATGGTGGCGATATTACTCACCAGACGTCTCTTGGGCTTAATCAGCGGCCGGTTTTGCCCGTTCATTTTATAGTAGAGGCCACACGCATTACACAGGTAGTGTCCGGTGCCGTCTCTCCTCCACAACGGAGTCGACGTGGCTCCGCAGTTCACGCACTCTCGTCCTTCTGCAACATTTATAAACACACGACGTGTTACACATGCGCGCTACGGTTAAATTTATTCGCATAAATATTATTGTATCGATCAGCATTTACTAATTAGGACGACGACCGAAAGAGATGCCCCCGAAATGTGAACGCACGCTGTCGACCGGGTAATCATCCGAAGTCGAAAAATTAATATTAGATAAAAAGAAAAAAAAACGCCCCTCTCGTTCGTTATCGTATAATAGCAACGTTGTTCATGGTGATGAAATTGAAAAAAAAAATCGCGATAACATTCGGATTATCGCACTTCTCCGAACAAACCAAGTGTTCATCATACGATTTAACAGTGGATCCGAAATTTATTGTTCGTCGCCGAGTGATCGGGAACATTTCGATTAAAAATCGGAGAAGAAAATCGCAAGGAATAGACGTGCCTATCCGGCAAAAAATGTAGATTTACGTTAAACACATATGTTTAAATCGACCGGTACACGACGTTATGGTCGCAGAACAATGTTAAGTTATTTGTTAAAACCGCGGATTAATACGAATGTAAAGGTATGATACGTGTACGAACAGGATGTCTAACTGGAGTTCACTAATTTTAAACGACCCCATCACGAGTACTGTGATGAACACTCCAAGCTGACAAACCGTTGCGGGACACTGCCACATTAACACGTGTATCGAATACGGTACGGTTGCGATTTATTTCACATTTACGCGTCTAAACCGATATAAAACATTAGATTGTAATGCGATAAGTTATTGGACTGTAGAATGTACGATTAGTAATTACGACGAAACGGATTTTTTTTTTTTAATTTTGTTGTGCAGCCGAAAGAATCGCAACGATTGATCCGATACGTGTATATAGTACACGTGCTTATTTCGCAACCATACACAATACACTATTATACGATATTATTGTTAGCGTTGTAGAAACAATTCGACAGCGCGTTTTACCATTCGGAGGGACCTCCTCGGGTGACGTGGCGGTCGCATCTCGCGACTAACGAGAATATAATAATTATTATGTACGCAATAACGCGAAACGGTTGTGTTGAATGCATATGCGTTTAATCGATTGATCGAGCGATGAATAAAAAAGAAAAATTTACAGTTTCACCACAGCTCGCGGGGTATACTGTACACCAATATTTATCGGTACGTACATAATATTATTTTTTAGTCGCGCGACACCGGACCACGGCCAGAAGTGGACGATTCGTACACAGCGTATTACGCACACGGTACATACAATACACCTGGGATCGCTGTAGCGATGTCAACGGATTATTATTATAATAATAATCATGGATTGCGACGACGCATGGGAGTAGTTTCGGCGCGCGCGATCAAAAGTCAAAAAAAAAAAAAAAAATGTAGTTTTTTAATTACATCGCCCAAAAAGGTGTGCCGCGCTATTATCGAGAGAACAAAAACGTTTAACCACACGTCGCGCGCGCGCTGCGGCTTTATCGAACGTTCGCAGTGTGAAAGTCGCGAGGAAAAGAAAAAACCAAAAAAAAATCATACATTCAACGACCTCGTCTCGCACGCGTATCATCGCTCGGCGGGTATTGTACGTCATTACAATATGATGCACGAGGAACCGTTTACGCGGTGACATCGTTTGACGGCGTGTGCTTGCGAACGTATCGCGAATCCAGGAAAAAAAAACATTGTCGATAAAGATTATGCGCAGCGCGTCGGAAGCAGACGGAACGATCACTCCGAGTGGACGACGGCGCTTCTGTGGTGACCGCCGAAAATCCCTTTTCCGCGTGCCCGCCTTGTTCGCCCGTTCGATCGCGTATTTATCGTACCGCAGTGGGTTGATAACACGTTGGATTTCGCGTTGTAAGTGGAGTGTTTCTTTTTTCCTTTCCGAATTAATAGCCACTACACGCGCGTATACACCCGGCCATTATCTCGTCCCGGCATCACGAACCGTTCTCGCTGTACGGGTACACGGCGCGCGCGTACGCACGCACGAATGTTGGTGTAATTACGCGCGCAACGTATGCGTATGTTTATTTTTTAATATCCTCGCCTTTTCTGTGGCGGAATAGGTACGTCGTACGGTACAGTGGGAGAGAGAGAGAGAGAGAACGAGAAGTACGGTCGATAGTTGTACGCTCCCCGCGCGCGCGTTGTTCTACGTCGTCATTCTTAAACACCGCAATCTCGTTTCGACGAACTTTAGCACTACTACTCCGGAGTGCAATACGTGGTTGGCGCGACTACCAAAAAAAAAAAAAAACAATAATAATATCTAATAACGAAAAAGAATAGAAAAAAAAAAAAAAAATACAAAAAAATAATAGGTGTACAACGACCGTGTGCAGTTCGTGATGCGTGGGCACTAGAAAACGACCGTCGGTATGTAAATTTCACCGCTAATTAGACTGTAGCGTATCATTACCGGAATGACCGTTGAAATACGCGTACACACATACGCGCACAAAAACGTACACGTATACGTGTACTCACGTGTAGGCAATAGTCACTGCTGGCACGAAAAATATTATACGCGCGCGTAATAACCCCGCGCTCGCGTATGTTTACTTTTCACTCGAGTATTTGTATTTTTTATTTTTATCTCTTCTGTATTATTATTATTATTATTATTATTTTTTTTTTCTCGCGAAACGTATAGGTACGGCGCGAGGGTCGTCGTTGTTATATTAGCTGTCAACCGAGTTTTGTACACGAGGTCCATTGTGTGCGCTCGCGCAGTTGTATTAAGGAGAAAAGGTTTTATTTTCAATCTTCTTAAAAGATACATATATACATATCATGCGTATACCCGGCTCCAAACCCTCTTTAGGAATTGATATTTTTTCCTCTCTTTATATACGTACACACGGGAGCAACTGGTCATTCGGAAAATTGGGTTTTAACCGATCGAATCGTCTACATGTATATATATGTTTTTTATTTATATATACCCGTACACGTATTTAAAGATCAGCCGTCCTGCGAACGGCACGAAAAAATCCCTTATCGCACCCCTTACGCGGGCGCGTATCGTTCGATCGTTCGAAATTAGTTTAATTTAAAGAAAACGGCTGATCCGATTTTTGTTCATAACATTCAGACTGAATTTAAAAAAAAAAAAATAAAAAATAAACCGAGTCGTGTTTGGACAAAGAAAATCGGGGGGGGGGGGGGGGGGAATCGTCGTCTGAAAAATCGTAAAACGTCGATGGCCGCGCAGTCAACACACGCTGCAGCAACGGTGTACGTTAGGAGGGGGAGGATATTTAACATACACTCGGGGGAAATCGATGGTACGACGTGACGAAATATCGAAAACGACGACATTTCGCCCCGCACGCAAACGGCGAAAATGTCGAGCGCGGACCCGAAGGCACGTCGAAACGGCCGAAGGGGACTCGACGACTTTAGGTGTTTGGTTCTCGTTTCCGATACGCAATACGTCGTAGCCGGCGCAACGTTCGTTTTCGCAATAATCGTTACGCACGCGTAGACCGATCGCCGCGCGTGTCACCGTCTTCTCCCCGCAGGAAACGGATCTGAGCATCACGTACGCACGTTTACAGGTAGATGCACGCGCGTGCGCGCGACCGTTGTAAACTCCGGGCCAAGGACTCATTTGAACCAAAACTCAAGTCGAGGTCGTTTCAATTTTTCCATTTATTTATTTTTTTTTTCCACATGCATGCGCGCGCGAACTTAACCCAGTTACATATTAAAAGCGTATTGTATGTACTGTATGTACCCACTGCGTGAGAGGGATTATTGTATTAACGCCGGGTACGCGCGCGTATAACGTTAGCGTACGCCGTGCATCAATAAATTATAATTATATTAGTACACACGAGATTAAATCGTGTACGAAGAGAGCGAAGAAAAATAACACGTAATGATATAACAAATGTGTACTGTTACATTATTATCGTTATAATATTTTGTTAGCGAAATATACATGTAAGGCAAATACGCAAGCGAAACACCCCTCAACCAAACGCCATAAGTGTGTTGTTACATCATAGGTGTGTACAGAAATATACTGCGGTGCGCGAAGAAAAAGAAAAAAATTGATATTTTATGATATCGTGCAAAAGAAGCGTAAGAGTATCGTATTTTATGCATTATATGAAACGTACGAAGAGGTCCGGGTGCTGGGCATAGGAGGGAAAGGGGGTCGGGTACACAGAAATTATTATCGTTGTCGGTAGGCGAACGGGAAAAAAGTCGAATCGCGAGAACCGTGAATCCATTATATCATAGTATTTTATACATTGTGTTATTTATGTTGTGTTTGTGTTGTTATAACGTCGGCGAATCGTTGTACGCGGTCAGTTGGTCGGTCCGTCGGTCGGTCGGTCGGTCGGCGTGTATTACCAGCTGTACACACCGCACAATATGGCGGCTGTGCCGGTGTCGCGTCGTCGCGCGTTGAAGTAACTAATGTAAGTCAAACGGAAGAATAATAAACAAGTATAAGGTAATGAAAATAAAAAAATAAACGTACAGTCGGCGTACGGTCATAAATTATGTATATGAATACGTGCAAGTGTAGGTAATAATATTTATCCGCGTACAATGCGATGGCGACGAGAGTACGAGCACCGTCACGACCGTCGCCGCCGCCGTATGTGTATGATATATTGTTGGTTAGAACATGGATGGAGGACTGGAGCGCATAAAAATGACGTACGACACTAATTGGCAAATCGTCAAATCGTTTTCCAAAGATCCTTCGAATTCTTCGGGAAAAGGCTCCGGGACAAAAGTGTCTTGAGCGTGCAGTACGCGGGAAACGACGTGTTTCCGAAAGAGAAACCGACGGAAAAGCGTCTCGCCAAGAGTGCTTGGTCGGAACGCGGATTCGATAAGAGAAAAAAAAAACGGGAAAATCAGCCGATAGCAGCCAGAGATCAATTACAAACAAAAATGTAGGCACGAGTAAAAAATTGTTGTTCAACGACCGGTAACGGTAAACACTCGCAGCAGTGATGTAGTTATGTTCATACATCGTAACCTAATATACCTAGCAGCTTGTGTCTATATAACGATCGTAATAATATGACCTTGACAAATCTATCGGGTTGATGACATGGCGCGCAGGCATCGTCGAAAGAATACATTTTATCGATACGTCCGAGAGGTGTTCGGTTCAACGAAAAACGATATTGTTCGAAAAACGTTCGTAAGATGGACGAATTTCCGAAACGCGTGTAACACGTGCCGTACGGCACACGACGACCAGTGGTAATCTCGAGATTTTATTCAACATAAATACTGTACCGAGTAATAACGTGACGGTTTGCCTCAGAGACGCGGACGAAAACAATACTAAACCGAGTCATCGTACGGAGGAAGACAAATACGTTTGCGTTGTCGACATTACATTACATTTCGACGGTAGACGGAGTTCATGTTTGGTACGGCCGTTGAAATTTGTATTCGATTTTTATCGGTCTGAACGCGTTGAACGAACACGGCAAGAGTTTAGTAGACGTCCGTAAGAGTACGCACAATCAGTGTACCCATATATATGTTATTATTATAGCCATAACGCTGTGCAAAACAAACAAGACGAACAATTAACGCTCCGGGACACGATAAGATTTTATCGTCAAAACGAACTATCGCGTTTTTTGGACAACAATAGGTATTGTATTACGGGTGTACGAAAGGGGTTATAATATTTCTCGAGGAACTTTTGAGCCCGGGCAGGGGACGGCGCGAGACGAAAACGATCACGGTACGTTTTCGGAGCACACAAAGTGCGCAAATCTAACGAACGTGTACGCGGATTTCATTCGATGCGTTCGATATTCGTACGAACCGCAACACCGCGTAGGACGGTGTGCGAATTGAAATGAAAAATTGAAGCACGCGGCGACCGCGCGAGAATGCGTCAAAATAATTGTCGCTTCGACCGAACGACCGAAACGTTTTACGCTCGAAAGTCGCTCCTGCATTTCATGGTATACGGACAATACCGCTGGTTAATAATCTACGCGTCATGACGAAAAATGAAAACGATATGAAATCGTACGCGCGACATTCAGTGTTCGCTACGTCGCACGGGAAGTTGTGCAACGCGAACTAAACGCGCTACGTGCAATATTATAGTCGCGCCCGTTGTCGACAGTGCTTGGCTTGAGGGGGACGGAGTACCCTTAGTAGTTTTTAGAAATTCTAGCGTCCCCTCGTTGTTATTACGTTATAATTATAACGTTAAACAAGTATTGGGGACGCTGTTTTCCGTAAAGTAAACAGAGTCCCCGTTCTTTAATTTTGCAAAGTCCAGCATTGGTTGTCGTACGAAATCGCGCGAGTGCGCGGCAACGATCGAGCAGAAAAAAACGTCGGGAGTGCAATTAAGTCAGAACCGCGATAATGCGTCACCAGTGAAACGGGGCGCAGGTTAGTCGTGTCATGTCAGAAGTACAGTAATTCGTTCGAGTGCCCGCTGTGCGCTTAGTGACGGTGTACGGTTTAAGTTAACGGAGTAAGTCGGTAAGTAAGTTTACCGTGTGTGTAGTAGACCTATGGAAAATAATGTTGGTAAGTTAGTTTACTGTGTACGTGGCAGACCTATGGCGAATAATGTTGTAATGTTCGTGAACCGCAAACGTTATCGGTCAGTTTGTGCGTATTGCGGTGGTAACGGAGCGACGGTGAAACCGGCTTCAGTCATCGTTAACTTCTGATGGACCGTCGAATTGGCTTCCGCGAACATAGGAAACGCACACTGTAAGCTCGTATTAAAAACGGACGGTTCGAACTCGGTTAAGCATTGGAACTCGTAACCGTACCGTTGAAAGTCGACCGATCATAATTTACCTGTAAAGAAAACGTGGAGAAAAAGCGTTCGGTCGTAAACGCGGAACAAAGCGTTTGCGAACGACTAAGCATTTTTAGCTGTCGGAAGAATAGACGAACACTGGTCAAGCGTTGGACCGCGAGAACCTGAAGTTTCCGAACAAATCAACGGTACGTCGTCGACAGACATTATCGTTCGGTCGAAACACGATTCGAATGTAAGGGTAAGGTAAACAAAAAAAAAAAAAACAAATCAAAACCGAGCGATTGACAGCAACCGTACGGTTAAATGTCACGAAACGGTTGCAGGAGAAATGGTTAGCGGAAGCGCCGAAGAGTGAGATAGAGAAAATATATTAGTGTGTTGTTAGTGTGTACAGAAAAGGTTAACTATAGTCTAGTGTTAGATTATTATTGTTAGCGTATACGATAAATGCACATGGTACGATGTTAGGGGGGGGGGGGGCTCTTACCGGCGCTTGTTCTAGACTTATTTCTGGACGACGAGGAAGAAGAGTTTTTCATGGCGTTGTTGCCGGGCGAATGGCATGAGGACGAGGGGTGTTTTGCGGGCGAGAACACGGCGGGCGCGATTGCCGAATGGTGGTGATGGTGGTGGTGATACGGGTAATGGGTGTAGGACGACGACGAGGGAGCAGCGGTGCCGGCGGTCGGTTCGTGTTGACCGACCCCGCCGCCGCCACCACCGCCACCACCACCGCCACCGCCGAGATGGTGGTGATGGTTCAGGTGGTACGCGTTAAACGAGGACGAAGCGGATGTCGAGCTGCCGGGCGACGTGGCGCCGCTCGACGACGAGGTACCTTCGCGCTGTTTGGACGACGAGCCCCCGGCCACCAGCATCGACGGCTTCACGTCCTGGACGCCGCCTCCTCCTCCACCGCCGCCGCCACCGCCACCACCGCATCCCTGATGGTTGTCCGGGTGCAGAAAAACGCCCATGGACGCTATCGAGTAAGCGGCGGCCGCGGCGGCCGCGGCAGCCGCGCTGTTCGATGACGACGACGACGACGAACTCGTGGCCGTCGTCGTGGTGGTGGTCATCGAGTCGGGCGTGCTGTCCTTGGGCGGCGTCGGTGGGAACGTGAACATCGGATGCCCGTTGCCACCGTTGTTACCTCCTCCTCCTCCTCCTCCTCCGCCACCGCCACCTCCGGAGTGCTGCATATCCTTCGAAGAGGATGCCACGGCCGACGGCGAGTCGTCCTGCACCGTCGGGGACGATGAGTACCAGCCGCCGCCGGGGGACGACGATTGCATTTTGGTGTCCAACTGGTTGTTGCCATTGTTGTTATTGTTGTTGTTGTTGTTATTGTTGTTGTTGTTGTTCATGCCGCCGCCGTTGAGCCATGCGGCCGCCGGATGAGAAAAGTGAGACGGCCTGCACATGTTTCTCGTCGGTCCTGCAACACGAAAAACGCGCGTGTGAAACAATTTGTAAAATATGATTTAAATAATAATAATAAGTATTTTGTGCACCATGTATCGCGCGATACGGAAACTACCACGAAGAAGGAAAAACAAGCTGAGAGACTTGACATGATTTCCAAAAAAAAAAAAACCTAAGAACAATGTTTCGATAGAAATATCGGTAATTTCGACAAAGAATTTCAATATTACACACAACCGTACGGCATTATCGTATGTGTTTTATTTATAGGTTTACCAGTAATAAAGTGAATTTACATAATATTATAATCGCTCAAGTGCACGGAACGCGGGGGAGGGGCGCACGTGCGTTTACAAGCTCGTTTTAAACCATCGTTGTTTTAGGTTTTCTAATCTTTCGCGATTTAACGTATCGACATTTTTTAACGAAGGTGTACGTCTCGTTTAGTCGCGCACTCTCAAGACGCCAATATCATAATAGGCATGTATATGCGCGCGCGCACAGTGGGTACTCAATCGTTTCGAATTAAGTCTACAATTTGTTGTTTATCGCCGGATAAGTATTTATGAACCGTATGTACGGTATAATATATAAGACACGCGCAACGACGTAATTTATGTATGTATATGTCCGGCGCGACACGGTCGAGACTCAATCGCGAAGGTGCGGCGGGTAGCCTCGGGATCTCACTCACTCACTCATTCACTCTCTCTCTCTCTCTCTCTCTCTCTCTCTCTCTCTTTGCCTCCGTCCCGTTTCAACGCTGCAGTGTCCTGCGCAAGTTTATGCATCCCCCTCTTTCCGTGTCTGTCCTCGATGAACGGCCGCTGCTGGTCCGTACCTTTGTAGGTGTGTTATATGTATAGAGTAGCTTGTACTTGTCAATAATACATCAGCGGCAACAGCAGCAGCACTGCGTGTGTTACGACGTTATCGGTTATTATTATTATTATTTTTTTTTCTTCCACTTAGCTGAAATCGATTTATCGATGGCAATGCCCCTCTCGTAATTGTTACACGACATTCACACACGCCGTTACGTAACGACAACACTTCGGTACGCGAACGCAAGACAGGAGAGGGGCACGTAACTGGAAGTATGTTTAGCATTCCGGACGGCCGGAAATTTCACGCGCTCCAAACAATTCGGTGTGATATATCAAGTTTTGCGTTGTCAACGGGTTCGGAGAAAATCCGCTGCGCCGTACAACACGTGTTTCGCGTGGTCACCGCGAGTCCCGGGAGGCGAGAAGAAAAAGAAAACGGTCCGACGACAACAACGCTCGTGAAAAACGCGGTGCGCTAATTGTGTGCACGCAGACCTGTGCGTACGCGCGGGACCTCTTTGAAGAAGGCCGGTCCCGCAGACAGGGTTGTTTTCGGTCGCGCCCGTACGGGGGGAGAGAGAGAGAGAGAGAGAGCGAGAGGGAGGTTTGAAGAACGCGCCCCGAGAGGGCCGTGCGCTATCTGCGCCATCGGGACGGTTTTACGGGGGGCGCGCGCGTGTGAAAACACCACCGGGGACCTCTCGGGAGAGAACAAACGAAACGCGACCTACACAGCCCCTCCAGACGTGTGCGGTTCAAGTGCCAGTGAAATGTTTTAGCGACGAAAGCTTTTGATGTTGCCACCAACATTTTATGTATTCTCAGCTCGACGCGTTTACGCGCAACGTACAAAAGCACTGCCGGTACGTGTACATCGGGTGGTGGGCGTGATTAACGGAATTACACACTTTCTTTGATTGAATTCCGTAAACGAAAAATAAACGTAAAAATAATAGAACCGCAGCTGCGCATACGACGTGTGTTTTACGGTTTACAATTTAACGCGTACGCTACGGCGCACGGTCGAGAGTTTATCGTCCATTGTACCGTATGCATTTCAGTCGATTAGATCGAACGGGATAATACAATATTCCCGAAACGAATGACGTACGAAGGTGGTGTAATTAATTATTATGTACGAGATATAATACGAGACTACGCGGCGGCGGCGATTCCGTATAAATCAATGAAATGTGTTTAGAAATTAATACCTATGCGCGTACGTCCGTACGGTGTATTGCTTTGTTCGTACTATCGATCACGTACAACAAAACAACTATTTATGGACACCTCCCAATAACGTACACACAGTCGAATAAAAAAAAAAAAAAACGAGTTCTCACCTTACGGCGAGCGCATTCGTAATGCGAATTACGTTTGATATTTTTTTAATATATCGCATATTTTCTAAACCACCTGTGCGTAGTATACCTTTATTCGCGCGTTATACCCGTGCGGGTTTTTTTTCCTGTCCGCGTACCGCGAACGTATTCCACTTTTATCACTCCGTTTCGTAATTAACCGTCTGCCGCACCGTCGCGGCTGTATTTTTATCTTATGTAACGATGTTTTTATACGACAATAAAAATACGTTTTATTACTATTACTATTTCTCTACACAGTAATGGATTTTTATCATTTATATACGTATAAGCGTATCGGAATAGTAGTCGTCCGTAAACAAGTGATAGTAAAATCGAGAAAGTCTCGAGTGTATTTTTTTATACACACTCGGAAGATTCTGTATAATGATCATGTCGAAGTTAAAGACTACACAGTACGTACAACGTCTGTAAATGTATTTTCGTGACATTATCAATCGTTTAGAACGGTTAACGGTTTTACGAAACGTATATAGGTAGTGTACTAGAATAATACGTTTGTATACATACGAGTTTGTTTAGTTGTGTCTATATTCATTAGCAGTAGCTGTACGTAATATATATATATATACACATATTTATCGACCAACTCGGCCGGTTAGTTATAAAAAAAAAAAAAATAATAAAACGGCGATTTTTTTTTTTCCAAACGTACGTCGTAAGTAAAATTCAAAACCGTACACGGAAACAATGCGTCCTGCATATTCTCGTTAAGAGAACGTTTCGTTTCGTTATCAACGAGGGGGAACAGAAGTAATATCCTGACGGCCGGTGGCGGTCACTTCGAGTCGTATACGCGATAATAGTACCTTGTGCGTTGCACACGTACGCGTGTGTGCCTACGCATCGTCCGGAATGAAAAAAAAAAATAATAATAATAATAAACGTACGTATGTAGAAAAAAAAAATCCGAAAAAAATTAGAAAACAGGTGAATCGCTGCACCGGGCCAGCCACAACCCGGAGAGGTAAGACGTACGCGCGCTTTGAGGCGCGCAGGTGAAGTCGGGAAAATTGTCACTAATGACGACTTACACGCGTACGCAGCACACACGCGCAAAAACACACTCGCACACTCGCACGCTTACATATCCAAAAACTTACGCGCGTGTGCGTCATAACAATGAAGAAGAAGCGACGGCGGCGACGACGTACGCACTACACACACACACACACACACACACACGACGCATCGATGCAAACGTGTGTACGTACGCACGTCTATATCCGTCGTTTGGTCTTTATTACGTGATAAATTTGCGATTCGAAGCGCGAACGAGGCGGCACACACACGGTACACGTCCAGAAGAAGACGTCAGTGTCATGCGCCACATATTAAAACACCGTTTATAACGCGCGCGATGTATAGAGCTGTATTATAATAATATTACGATGACGGTGTACACATCAAATATACACACATATATATATGTATAAATATGTACGTGTGTATACGTTAAACGTACGAAGGAGAAAAAAAAAAAAATAAAAAACTTCGAAAATAATTTATTAATGCGATGTGAAACCGCGTTCGCACCGTGGGTTTTACATCACGTCCGCCGTCGTTTCGGCTTGCGCTCGTACGGCGGTTACGCGCGTCGGTAGTGCACTACGAGAACACAATACGAGCGCGCTGCGACGGGAAAAATCTGCTCGCCACCGTCACGTGAAACACCGTTCCTCCGCTGTCAATATACTAATTGAGTCTTTGGACGCGCGCACCGGACGGGTGCTGCTGCCGATGCGTACGGAGCAGGAGCTACAGGGGGTAGGGAAGAGGAGGAGCCGAGGAAAGCGAGCAGGCACATGTAGCAGAGAGACGTATACGACGGGGAGAAAGACATTTTATGCTGGAAAGGAAATCAAAAAAAAAAAAAAAAAGAAAAAAAGGAGCGCACAGTTTTGACACGCACGCGTCACTCCCAGGTCCCGAGTCCATTAGTCAAATTAGCTACCGCCCGCCGTCGTTAGCCGCGCGCGTACGTAACGCCAACACTTGCCTCGGGTGCACGTGGAAAATAAAATAATAATACCGAAACCGAACCCGTAATATATCACACCCCGTGCGCCTGGTCCTACGACCGCGTGCAGCAGCCGCAGCAATAGCGCCCACGCGTGTGTACCCGCCGGACAGACTCGGCCGCGCGCGCGTAAGTAATAACATAATGCGTACGGTACGCGATTGCGTGCACGTGGAAAAACATCGTATATTTTAATAAATAATTTTTAATCGCGGTCTCCGCACGGCGACGGTTCTAACGTTTTCCGATGCGAAAACCGATAAACCGAATTTTTCCAGAAACAAAACAATACGAGACATAAATCTATTATGCGCTCGCGAGACGGTGGCAATTGGACATGTCTGGCGTTAAAAAAAAAAAAAAAAACAAAAAACAAGACGTAACGTACAATAGGTTTTATCGGGTTACCTAAACTCTCCATCCCCGCCGTGCCGTCAATTTAAACGACTTTAGCGATTCCATATATTATTTTATTTATAAACACACACACGCGCACACCGCATATGTTTATAGGAATTCGAATAGCTGTCAAACGGAGAATGATTCGAACTTCCTGAAGAATAATAATTTGTATTCCAAACGCCTATGCTCTTTTAGACGTACCACGTAAACCGGTTGTTATAATATACCCCTTACGATCATACATGTATACGATGCTGTGTGTAATATACCTACGAGTTTTTTATTTATTTTTTCTAATAATACAGCAGTTTTGTTTTTCCGTCTACAAGAGCATTAACTCGGGGCTGAGCAAAAAAAAAAAAAAACTGATGTCTAACGTGTATTCGAGTTCTATGTATCCGCCACGAAAGTGAAGTTCGCGAGGAAATCGTGTTTTCAAATCACACGCGCGAAACACGCACATACTACTGTGCATACACGCGTGCATTTCAAACGATTATTTTTTAAGTTTTCGCGGTGCACGTCACACCGGCGACGGTCAACGCGTTTGTTTGGAGTATTATTTTATTTTTGGTACCACCGACGTGGTGGGAGGGGGGAAACCTTGAAAAAAAAAATATAAAAATTCGACAATAATAATAAATAATAAATTACGTCCGTGCAATAGTATTATGATTTTTTTTCCCCGACGCGAGACAATGGCGAAAAAAAAAAAATCAACCGTCATAATGTATTTCGCCAATACGAATAGTAGTGACGGTGGTACCCGTAGTCGATGCGAAGAACAAAAAAAAAAAAAAAATGTCCTCCGCATACGAATGATGTTGCGTGGCGGTACCTGTACACGAGCGGTAGGTATATATGGAACACAGCGACCGAACACGGTATAAAATATCCTGTGCCGACGACAAATTGACAGTGTGTACGTAACAGGGGTAATCGCAAACGCGCGTTCGATGCGTACTGATTTCGTCGGGATTCCGTGTCGAGTAGATCTCGTTGCGATGGAAATAATTGATTTACAACGTGCGCTTCGGCAAACAATTGGCTATCGTATTGGGAAAATAATACTGCAACGTGAACGGTACGTGAACTTGGTCGACAAATAACGGTCACATCGAGTCTGCAAAAGTACTTACCGATTTACGTTTCGGGATCGCCACCGACGCGGTAAAAAAAAAAAAAAAAATAAACACTCGAATAAGTACAATACTATTTAAAATCGAAACGGGTCGGCCGTAGACTTCCATTACACGTGTCCCGTACGTTACACGCGCGATCCCGAATCAACACGACCCGTCTTCCGTGGCCTGCGTGTCGGATTTTCCGTGTTTTCGTCCAGAGAACGAGTGCGAGCGCTTTCGCGAACTCGCAGTTTTCCGACGTGCCATCGACACGATATCGACGCGAGACAAATACTATTATTTATTTATTTTTTCCCCCACCCTTTTCCTTACCTGGCGCCGTAAACGTTATTATCGTTTCGTATTATTTCGTTTCACGTTCAGATGGACGACACGCGCTCCTATATTTGCACCAGCAGCAGAACGCATCGGTGTACCTGTGTTTGTTGGTTTTTTTTTTTTTTTTCTGTTAATCCGCGCTGAACAACGGCAGTGACCCAACTCTCAACTCTCGTATTTTTCCCCTTTGTTTCGCACTCAAAAATATTTATACGTTTACAATAACTGTTAACGTACCGTCATCGCACACGAGTACGCTTATTGTTTTTATACGTACCACACACCACCAGTCGGACCCGTAAAGAGCGAGAGAAGAAAAAAAAAAAAAAAAGCACAACCGAAGGAGAACGCATACTCGCGCGTATAATACGACCGCGTACGCGTACACGCGTGTAATATTATCATTACTGTTGCGATATACGAAGCCTACGCCCTTCGTGTTGGGGCGACACGACGGGCGCGCGGGCCGACCGCGAACCGCACGCGATGTACGTACAATATTTTTACGTGCGCGCGACGCGACAGTGCGGTGCGCGTTATGCGGCCGACAAACGTCGGGGAAATTAATAATGACGAAACGAAAAAAATAAGGAAACGTGCACGTATATAAAAAGATGTATGAAAAAAAAAAAAAAAAACGCTTATAAAATATATATAAACACGCGCGCGCCGTTTATAATATAGTACAACGGGCGCGAGCGCGCGGATATTATTTACGACGTATCGCGCGCACAAAGGTGCCGAAAAAAACGAACGCGACGTCGTCTCGGCGTAAGAAAAAAAAAACGAAACAGAAAAAATAAAACCCGAAGGAATTATGACGCGCGAGTCGCTTTTACAAGTGATACGAATTACACGTACAATATTATAATGACGTAGGCGTTTCGAGTGATATTTCCCCCGCCCACCCCGTCCGAGTATTTCACGTTTTAACGTGGCACCACCGCGGCGATCGCTGTCGTCAAAAATTCGGTCGGTCGAATTAAAAAAAAAAAAATACGACGTACGGTAAGATCGAGAAATCGATGCGCGTCCCGGATAGCGTTACACCGAGGAGGGATCGAATCGGGATTTCACGTTCAAAAGGAAAACCAATTTTCGCACGACAAAGGTTGTTTATTCGTTTCTTTAGGCGGGGCGCGGGTGCGTGTTTACGTATCATTTTTTTTCCTCTCCATCATTCGACGGTTACCGGTAACGGCGTCAGCACCTACGTGTACGTATTACACGGCCACGGCGCGAAGAAGAAACGGCGTTTGTATATTTTTTCGTCGGCGACGGTATTTCCGGCCCGTGTTCGGATTGATTTATAATTCAAATAACGACCAAAAGGTGCCACAGTCTCACGATCACAACAATGGGCCACGCGCATTCCGCACGAACCGCTGTTCGTCGTCGTTACCACCTTCTCCGGGGCATTGTTTTTCTCGTACAAGTGTAACCGCGCGCGTATACGTGTGCAGTCTGTGACCGACCGAGTTTTAAGCGCGATAAAATATTGTGTTCGGCCGTCGGTCAACGTTTATTAATTATTTATTGTTACCGTCGACCGTGTGCTGTGTTCCGTCCGAGGACGACGGATTTTTGCACGCAGACCATTCTCCCAAGGCGCACCGGACGCGCGCGTTAATCAATGCCACTCGACACTGCACTGACATACATCGACCGCGCAAAACAACGTAGTACGTCGGTAGAGCGCACTCAAACCGTTAATTAGTTTTCGGATAGTGTAATGTTTATTTTCGACCAATCAACGCGCCAACGTCCAAGGATACGCGCGCTCCGACCGTAATGTATTTATGTTTTTGTCGCTAGTACGTTCGTAAGAAGGTCACGCAGCTTACCGCAGCAGCAGCACTCGTCGCAATTACAGTACTTACGCGCCGTGTCCACGCACGCCCGACCACGATCGTATTGCAAGCGATAGGATGGTGGTTCCGCAAGACAAATAAAGATTTTCGTATTCCTTCGCTACAAACGAAACGTGTAAACGTATACATATATAAATATAACTACTCAGGTTTCGTAACGTATTTATTTATATTTATCGAAAAAGTTAATAAATAATGAACGCGTAAAACAAACACGTCATCGTGATGATAAATTTTTCGTTTTTTCGTGTTCTCGGAACAAGTCGACGAATTCTATGCGTAACTGCTGACGAATTACAAGGATCTTACACAGCGAACCGCGCACGAACAGCGCTTCGCGGGAACAGCTTTGGAGTTTAAAAGTTGCGTCGAAAACTTACGCGAGAACGGGACCTAGGCCGTCAGCGCCTACAATTACGGTACGCGCGTGCAACTGGTGTTGTGTACGTAGTGACGAGAACAAGTCCGTCTGTTTTCGGCTTTCTCGTGAGATACCCGATGAAATGATAACGCGTCGAGCTGTAGTATTAATACGGCGAATAGACCTATGCACGGCGCGCACGAAAACAATTTTAAGAAAATAACGACGACACACGCTCCGTGACTGTGTAAAATACGGTATAACGACGTCGACGATCCGTTATAATTCGTCGTCGTTATTATAATATTATGTTTTATCTCCGGCGTTTATCTGGACCGTTTGTCACGAAGATCTGACTGACTGACCGACCGACAGCGGAAAATAAGAAGAGGATCCGTCCCCTGCACACCTACCACTTACTACCCCTGCGCAGGATGACCAAGAGAGCTGGACGATATTGTTTTATCATAATAGTGCGTTACATTTTATGGGTGTACGTGTACGCGCGCGCGTAACGAGACCGACGGGTAGGAATGTGCGTGCCGAGATATCGCGGTCGCGCGCGACAAATGCCTCCGCCGACGTCGACACAGAGCTGCTCGGACGACACGTATTATTATAAAAAAAAACTCGGAGACACGAGTGCAGAGGAGGAGCGAAAGAGGAGAAAGAGAAAGAGAGAAAGAGTGAGAGAGAGAGAAAGACACGAAGAAAAATATCGAAGAGTGCAGAGGGGGCGAAAGAGAGGACAAGAGTGAGCCGGTTGTGCCTTCGGGGACCGGTCGATTAATCAACCGCCGCCGCCGCCGTCGTTACTAAGCGAGCGCGCGCGCGTCCGCCGACCCCGTTTGTCCTGACCCCCTCGTCAACAGATAAATGTGTATGTGTGTGTGTGTTGTGCGCTCACTGCACAGACACAAACGAAAAATAAATCTTACCCAATTTAAAATTCAGGAATTATTATTATTTTTGTTTTTCTGTGTTTATATGTGTTTTTTTATTTTTATTATTATTTTTATTTATTTTTTTTTGTACGTTTCCAAGCCGCATGATATACACCGCGTCACGTGCAGCGCGACAGTATTCGTTGCGCACACGGACCGGCCGCACCGGAGGAGATGTGTAGAGAAAACGAAAAAATAACAATAATTATAATAATTATTATAATACGAGAATAAAGTCCGTGACGACTACGTATGATAACGCTGCAAATACGATTTGCATGCGAACAACGTGCCGACCGAGTCGGTCAGACGTGAGTCGCCAGACCCGACGGCGAAAAATATCGGTTGGAAACGCAGACAATAATTGTTGTAGGTACGTTCAGTTTATCGCCGCAGTAGCGACGGCGCGTAGACCGTAACACGTAAACGACATTTCTACGGCAACAATTAATAATTATTATTCGTTGTACCCCGCGAAGGGGTTGGGTTTAGACCGTGCAATAATGTACAGCGCGCGGGTAGTACTAACCTACCTACGACGATGACAATACAGACGCCACGTCACGAAGCTTACCGTAACGAAACGGAAAGGGGGCGGTATCTATGCCAGCTTAGTGTAGTCCGATGTACTTCCCAGAGAGGAGGGGATCGGTTAAAAATAATGGTCGAAGTCGCTTTTTTATCATTATTTATTACGTCATTTTTATTTAATTTAAAAACAAAATGTGTGTTCACCATTTATGTACTTTTCATGAGCAATATGGTCAATAATGTGCGGCCGTGCCACCCCATGTTTATCAACTCCGCTGCGCCGCTGCAGCAGTGCGTAGTATGTAATCGATTTAAAAGACCAACGAGTGGAAAAAAAATTATCATTCGGGTCGTTTGGCTATGTACGCGCGCGTAACTACCTTTATAAATACAATAAGTCCAATAAATGCGATAATTGTATTTACGTATAAGCCACCACGAGCGCGCGATAATTTTATGGACGGGAAATTGTCAAATCGGCGTTTCGATGAACCATATAATATTATGTTGCCGTAACGACTTTAATATACACTCCAAAAGACTAAACACAACAATTACAACCGTGTTAAACATTAATATTTGTGTATTTTTTCAAACCATAAAATCGGTCGGTCAGGCCGCGGGCCAGTTATATACTTAAAAATATTGATGGCAGTAGACGTACAGCGTTCGTACGCGGTATATCTATACTCGTATATATATATATATATATACATGTTTGCGCGCATTAATATACATAAAATACGCATATAAATGCGCGCGGAATACGTTTCTTTTTTTTTTTTTTAGATCGTTTGCAAAACATTTTATGAAGACAGGTTAGTCTTTAGGATACAGATACCTATGATACGCATAAACGCACACACACACACACACACACACACATACACGTGTATGTTACACCTATATTCGTTCCGAGTGTTATTATTATTCAGGACTCGAGCCAAGAACGGCGTACGAAAAGAGTGGTTTTATGCGCGTGGTGGTTCGAACGTTATCCGACAAATCCTGTGGCCCCGATTAAGGCGAGACGTCATACATACTATAAATGTTACGTAGCGCATCTCCGGATCAACGTAGTACCTACGTCGAAAAAACGGACGTTCGGTTTCGCAATTACATTAAGCTTACGCGAAAATGTAAAATATTTTTGTTGAACCAGACACACGATGTCATAATGATGATGATGATGGCGGATCGATCGCGACGAAATTATTTCCGCCGGTCGTTGATATTATTATATTATTATAGTATGATACGGCACCGGGGTGTTATTACACTATGTATGTATGTGCATTGTACAGAAACGAGCCGTGTATTTATCCGTAATTTACAGGTGAAAAAAAAAAAAAAAAGGATGTATGACAGATCCTTATCGCGTCCAGTCTACTTTTTCATAATTTTATTATTATTATCGGGTAAGAGCCAATTTTATAATGAGAACCCTGCGCGCGGCGCACGGTATCCGGTGCACGAGGCCTGACCGGAAGGAGTGGAAGAACATTGCGCGTTTCACCTACACTGGCATTATAACGCCGGGGAAAAAATTAGCCCGTTATTATAATATTTTATTATTATTTATTTTTTCATTCTTTTTCGTTCTCGTCATACCTGCGCATTCGTACATGCGTATGTAAAAACAAAATGTCTGTCCACCGCGTGCTCGCGACGGGGAAAACGTTTTATCTATGTGTACACGGCGGTGGTTATTCGTCGTGACCTCGATGTGTTACCGTCTACACGGTCGTATACAAATATGTTATAAATGTAGTGTGCGTCGGTTTTTTTTTTTTTGTAAAAATTCAGCGTTTAAACGCGACGTTTAACGTTCATACGAAATGTGATTTTTTTTTTCTTTCTTTCCGGTCATTCACGTGGTATAATTCTAATAATAACGTAACAAAACCGTCGGTGTGCGTACAAATATATATTTAATGTATACGTGTAGTTAGTATCAGCATATAGGGCTAATTCTACGGTTCGGACGCGTCTGTTACCGGATTCTCGGTTTACACTCACAAATTACCGATTCCGCGGTGGTGCGTTCACCACTGCCGTGGCACGATACGTAGGCGCAACGCGAACGCACCGGTGGAGGAGGCGAGAAAAAAAAAAGGAAAAAATTAATACGTGTAATACCACGAAAATAAAAACGGGAACACGATCTCCTCCTCCTCCGGGATACGAATAAAACAAAGCGATCTCGCGCGCGGGGACCTAATGAAACGGCGGCTCCGCGTTATACATAATATCGATAATAACGCGTGGCGGCCCGTTCCGTAGATGGTAATGTTCTGAAAACGGTGTGCGCGCGCGCGTGTGTATTTATTTCATTTCGTCTCGGGAGAGAACGAAAAAACTCTACACCGGATCATACACGGATTGTGCGTTTTGGATACGAAATACTGGTGTACAATTTTGTGGGCGCCGTTGATGGTCGGGTGTCCTTAAAAAAAAAAAAAAAAAAAAAAATAAATAAAAATACACGGTCCGTCGTAATATCTACGTGTCGTCGCAACGGTACGTATTAGAATAATAATTTTACACGCGTATTATTTATCGTTCTCTCTCGCTCTCTCGCTCACTCTCCCGGCGTTTCGTCTATTATTCTCCTGTTGTTTTATTTTTTCACCGTCGCGGGTTGTTAATGATAGCCATAACCGACGGACTGACGGACTGACGGACGACGACGACGACGACGACGACGAGTAAGTGCGTGCGTTGTGGTCAGCCAGGTGTGAACAACAGTCAGCGCCATCATCAACGGCGTGCCATCTCGTCCATGACTGCGCCACCATAAATAAATCCTTGACGGGCGGCGGCGAGCTGAGCGTTTTCCACGCGTGTGCGCGCGGAAAACAAAAACATGACCGTGGTATACACGAGCGTACCGTGCAGCGTTCGCGTACGCATGAAATATACGTGGAATCTTTGTTACTGCAACGCGTACGGGGGGGGGGGGGGGGGGGAGGTAATGTGTGTCTGCGACGTGTTTCACTTTTTTCACTCGAAAATTACTCAATGTCCGGTTAATATTAATTAACAATTAACGTGCGAGAGGGGCCGTTAAATTTTACAGCTCGTGTAACGCACGCGGAACGTTATGCTGCTACCGTTGTAAACATACATACGTTCGACGGACGGTTAGTATACGCGTACTTTGCATACGTACGTTACTGTGTATTATTTATCTGTTCACAGATATTGTTACGCATGACCATGTATTTGTATGCATACGGACGTGTATGAATGGAACCCAATGTTTTTGCTTCGAGATCGGTTGAGAAACCGTTTGTATTGACATTTCTTAAACGGTTTAAACAAAAAAAATGTAAAACGATTGTTTATATTATTACGCACGGTTGAAGTGTATCGGATTTTTATCTGTAAGTGAATAATAATCAACGATTATGAATATTGCAAACTGGTTGCGAAAATATGATAATGTCAATAGATTTTTAGTCGTCCGCAATCGACCGCGCTGTCACTCCGGGCCCGTAATAGTGTAGATAGAACACTGAATGCTTTTCGTATTATTCTGTTATTACAATTCAAAGCAAAAAGATTTGATTTTGATTTTTATTGAACGTGTGTGAAGAATGATTTGGTAAACGAAAAAAAAAAATTAATTTTTTCCCGACCGTAGTGGAGCAAATTTAGTCGACGATAGGGCGAGAACGAAGGTAAGTTATAAGCAACGGACTCGAGCAATTTGTCAGCTACACGTATAAAGTGTACATTGCGTCGCATCATTTACCGCAGATTTCTCAAATGTACGAACAGTACTTATATTACGAGCGCAAGACGCCGGAACGAGAAAAAATTTCACAACTACACAATTTTCGTCTTTTCTCCCGTATAAATATGGTTTATAAAAGTTTATTTACTGGCAGCAATTGCGAATCCGTCCATTTATAAAATAGGTATATATTTATGAATCCGAACCGAATCGTTTATGTTCGGTAAATTCGTTCCTGTACACATATGTTATATATCTATAATTGTAATTCAAAAAGATTATTCATAGGCACTCGTATACGCGCAAAGAAATATTTTTAATAACTTAACATCGGGTGAAATCTATTAAATGTTAACCACAATAGAAATGTGCTCGTGTCTCGTACAACATAAATTATCGAATCATATCGATGGTGATCCTTGAAACGAACGCACTCGCATCATGCTGCATATTTAATGTTGGAACAGTGTTGATGATAATTATTGAAAACCGAACGTGTACAAGGTTAAATTAAAAATGTCTAAAGGACGTTGGAGCCAAGCCTTCCTTCGAGAAAAAGGAAAAATGTATTTTTTAAATATTATTAAGACGATAGTAAAATGTGAGCGAAAAGGAGGCGAAAATAACGAGAAAAAAAACTGATAATAATTATTTTTTTTGTCCTCCAACTTTAAGGGTAATATTTAATTTAAAAACAATTTATCTTACGCGAGCTGGCGATGCTTTGACCGCAATGTTTGTCACGAACATCTTTTGCTTTACCAATGTATTTAAAATGAATCCTAAATTTTTTTTTTTATATATACTCGTATGCGTGCCATGTACGTTTGACGATACCGGGTTACTAACAACGCTAACCGTAGGGGTTGGAAAAATATGAAGACTTACCGTGCGACGCGGTTGACGGCGGTGGTGCGAACGGCGAGTGGATCTGCGGATGATAGTACCGGGCGGTGACGGTGAGCGAATCGCGGTGGTACGGGACAGCGGCCGCGGCCGTGGCCGCGGCTGCGGCCCGGTGATGATGGTAGTCCCTGGCCGCCGGGTGGGTGTCCAGCGCGCCGGCGTGGTGATGCGCGAAGAACGAGTTCATGTGGTCGGTCATGTTGTCGGCCATCAGCGGCTCGTCCCTGCACGACGTAGACGAACCGGCCGGCGTGTCGTACCACCGGTGATGCGGCGCGTGATGGTGATGGTGGTGATGAGCCCCGGCACCGCCGACCACTTCCATGCCGGCAGCCATTTCCATGCCGCTTTGAGAGACCGCACGGCTGCGACACTGGAAAACGACACAACACCAGAAATTTAGTTTTTCGCCAAACGATTTCGAGCGTTTTAAAATGTAAAAAAAATAAAAAAAATGCAACAAATAACAGTGAATACCAATGGCGTAAACTGGATGGTGCAAATGTGACTTTTGCAGCACCAAATCTAAAATGTGATGGTGTAAGGTATATTTTTGCACCACTAGAATATCATTGAAATTTGTATACCTATAATATTTTTACGAGCCAAGGAAATCAGCATATTAAATAAAAATGTTGATTGTTTTTTTTTTTTTTTTTATTAATATTATAATAATAAAGGTTTTACCGTTAAAATAATTCAAAATGTATTTATTATTTAAAGAATATATGAGAAATATATATAGTTTATTGGGAAAGATTTTACTTAAGTTGGAGAATTGGAGAGTTGGAAATTATTAGTTGAGAATATGCCCCTGCAACACCAGAAATTGAACCCAATTCACGCCACTGGTGTAATACTATATTTTTAATCAGATCCGGCTCAAACATTTACTTACACCTAGGCAAACTTAAGTTTTACCGCCCTTACATGTGAATCAAGTACATCGAATATTATTTGTACACAAACAATACTAGAATACACTTGATTCCGAGTTCAGTATGTTTGTTTATGTAAAGTTAACGATCTGTTAGATTAATACGTTTGTAGATAAGTAAACTAATTTAAATAAAACTAAACGGTTTTTCGATGCTTATTTTTTACTACACATAATTTGATACGAGTAGGTACTAGTAAACGTAATATTTTTTTTTAAAAATTGTCCATGGCTTAAAAATGTCAAATGCCGTCTTAGGCGTGGACCTACGTCGCCTGTCCCTTGAGTCGGGACGGTTTTTAACGCTAGTGATTTTGTGCCGCCGGCACAATCAATACATGGAATACAATTCGAAGCCAATAAAAATAAGTTCTTCGGATAACTTCTAAAACATGGGTCGGGTGTACTCTTGACGGTTATAAAAACGACATTGATTCATCGTGTAGTATCATAGGCCGTATTCCCTTTCTCGCTTTCCGCGCGAATTTCTATAATACAGAGTTAACAACAATAACAACGATAAACATTGGTATTTACACGCGATTTAAAATCTAAAACGACCACTACGCGCGCTCCTCCGTTGCAATGGAGATCTTGACGAGATCCGATATAACGTAATTACAATCACCCGCAACGACGACCCGTGTGCAGGCCGCCGCAAACGTTGTAATTATTATTTTTCATACGCGTTTGTACACTTCAAACAGTAGACGATATAGATAATGCCTCGCGCGCGCAACCGAGTACGGTTTATTTATTACGCGTACGCGCGCGCGGGCCAAAGGGAAAGTGTTTTGATTTATGGACACATCATATTTTTTGATTTTCCATATCAACGTGCGCGCAGCGCGTCTATTATAATCGCATTTTTACTTTCCGCCGTAGCGTAGTACCGCGGGCGGAACAACAGTCGTTACGATTTTCACATTTATATCTCCTGCGGTTCTCCAAATTAACATCGAGAATTAATCACTGGAAAACGCGTGTAGAAAACATACAGTCCTTTTACGCGGTACGCGTACAAAAGAAATCCGCTGTTGGGACGAGGAGCGTGTGGTGGGGAGCGACTACATATTGCGATGGTGGCTTGAGGATTTCATGTTTATCCTAGTTTCATCCGAAACCGCGTTGAAAGTCTACACCCGGCGAATGGATGGGCGTTTTTAAAAGTCTACAAAAGTTATTTTTGATTTCGATTTATTTCACAAATTTATCGTGAGCTTTTATGGCGCAGAACACGTTAAACGTATTACACGAAAGCTTCCCAAAAATATTTACCTTTATCAGAGCGTAGGTACTCAATCGCGAATCATAGACTACTTTTGTCGATAACTAGTAATAGTTAAGATTATGCTATACCAAGTACAATAAGTCTGTTTTAACTATCGTCGATATTTAATATCAATACCATAAACTTTTAATAATTAACAATATGGGTTTAAATGTTCAAAATTCCATGAAAAAAATTTTTAATACGATTTTCAATTTTAATTAATCACGTTTCATTATAACGTTGTACGATTTCAATCGTTGAAAATTAAGAATCGTCTTTTTATGACATTTATAGCGTACAGAACTGTACATTATCAAGACTTCAAAAGTTTAATATCAATTAAACAAACGGTATAAAAGTATTAAAACAGTTACCATAATATAAAAATTAATGAAACCCATCAATTATTGTGTACGTAGTATATACGTACTTCTCTTCCGAGGGTCATGTCCCGTTTATGCGCGTGTGCATCTACCTTGTGCTAATAATAATAATAGCTGCTGCAAAGCAAATTAACTTGTACGCGAAATTACGCAAATCGTATAAAATATTTATGTACGTGTATTATACAGCCTAACCGTCGCTAGAACATTAATCATTGCGCGTGTTCACAGGAATTCAAGGTGTCCATTGTTCGACGGGAGACCAGTGGGAAAGACGATAAAACACACGGTTTATAATGTAGAGAGAGAAAGAGAAGAAAAAAAAACGATTGGCTGTTACGTATTTTAATTGGAAAACAACAGGCGCCCTTACGGTGACAATGACGACGGTGCAAGAGCGCACGCGCATATGGGTTTGGATAATATTTTGATTTACATTTCGTTATCGATCCGAAACCTAGATCCTTTGCAACAATGATTTACTCTACACGTACCCATTTGTCTGTGTAAAATTTACCATCCGTACCAACATAAGATTGTTTGGATCGGTCTACGCGCGTAACTATTGTTAACAAGCGAAAATCGTTTATCGCATATTATTATCGTGCACCGGTGCACAGATGTATCGAAGACTGTTCGCGATCATCGCTACGGTACGCGTTCAACCCCGTATCAGCATCGCGTACGGTACGGGCCGACGTATGGGTCGAAGTAAAAAAAAAAAATAATAATAATAATATACCTAAGGGATAAGATGATAACCCGATTGGAACAAAGATATTGCGAAAATTTATGGAGGTCTTTCGCAATTTATTCTAAACACCGTACAGCGTGCACGCTAAGTGGGCTAATCTTCTTTCCACATAAGGACAGACACCTGTAGCCACTATTGTTGCTGGGGATAAGTGTACACTGTGCACGCCTACGACATATCCGTACACGCAAATCTATACGTATACGAATACGCGTTCGCGTACACGCGCAAAACGGGAGGTAATTGGCTGCACCCCGAACACATGTACTCAGGAGGAAGTTCGCTGTACATTACGCGTGTATTAGGTACACGCGGTGATGTCACCAATACGGTTGTTATGACGTGGCGGAAACAATACCGTGAAAAAAAAAAAAAAAAAACATCGACACTACATGGGGGCAGCAGAGACTTATTGTAGTATTTTATATGTATTTCGTACGGTACAGTATTGCATAAAATGCGCTACGGGACTTAATTTTAAGGGAGACCACCGCTGCGATTACGAGTATGTATATGTATACACACACTAACAATATCATGTATAATTACTATTAAGACGAGTGTATATACCTACGAGATGAAAGCTACATGAATGAAAGAAGAATACTCGAATAAATGCTAAGTATAATATAAATAATACGTTAGGTAATAGACACGATAATGGAACAATGATGGAACGAAATGAAAATACTACGCATATAAGTATATAAACATTCGCATGTCAAAAAAAAATATTCAAATTAAACTATATTGTCTCTATTGCGAACCCGAAGGTACAAAAATATTTATACTCTGGTATACCAGAGACTATAGTCGTCAATCTACGCGCATGGATTAAAATAAAAGGCATTTGGGTAACTGTTCAAAACGAAAATAACTTATAATTTGTAAAATCAGTTTATCGACGCTTTGTAATCGAATAGTTTAAACTCGTGAGTTTTGACATCTGGCGATTAGTAAGTTTGGACGTTAAAATTGATAACATGATTAATTTTCTAAAACTATATTGATTTTTTTTTCAAGTAATTAATGATGGACTGCAGAGTCATTCAAAAATGTATAAAATATGCACAAAATATTGTATTCATGAACCGTATATGTTAATAATTGAAGTTGAAGCTCATGGATCACTACGACTATGTTGCTGATAAGTACTTTGGATACAAATATATTTCCAAACACTTTATGCAGTTAATAAATTATAATTTACAATGAAGAAAAAATGAATAACAAAAACATTAGTATATTATTATAATAAACATGTTCTTAAATTGAATCGTACATGAATCAAGTTACCGAAATTTTACATAGATTTACATAGATAAAACAATACAATTATTCATAAATTTTTGTCCAAATAATTGTTAAGTGTAAATTGATTAAATTAAATTTTAAGAAAACTGTTTAAACTGTATTCGAGTTACTATATACAGGATGCATTTCCAGCTTTACAAACGTGGTACAAAAATAAATCGTTCAAAAAAGTATCAATCATTTTATAATTATACGTATATGATTGATTAATTTTGGTGAATTATAAACTTTTATTTTGTCTCTAAACGGCCAATATACTGGATCCCTCCACGTAAATAATCCACTGGGAGTTACGGTTTTGGATGTTTTAATAATTAGTTGATGATTGTGAAGATGAACTTTTAAATTTTAGTTTATTTAATTATTTAAAATCAGGTCAGTCATTTCATATTATTTTTTACATAAAAATATGTTTTAAAATGTGAAAATATAAAATAATGTATTTAAAATTATTCATGTGTTATATAGGTTTTATATTATGTATATTTTTAATTTATTTTAGCTTTAAATTGAAAATATAATCATATAGGTATATAATGCTAATTTTTTTTTGTGAATTTATAACATGAGAAATTTTTTGATTATAAATATTATTATTTTTGAACGAGTAAACTAATGTATCTAATATATGTATATGTCTTAAACATCTATACAGGATTGTTTATTTTTTTTTCTGTAACAGAGTATATTATATGAATCTACATAATACCGACAAATAATGGTTGTATATAAGGGCACTACTCACAAAGGAACAAAAACAAATTAATTTAGGCATAGGTTATTCACTCATTGTTGTATTATAATAATGACCTTAAAACGTTAGTTAATTAGTATAAATAAACGTAATAGAGTTACCTATTCTAACTATTCACTTCTTTGATAATCATATATATATATATCAATTTAATTAGTGTACTTTATTATTTTTAACTATTTATACATCTTAACTTGTAGTATCTAGGTAATATAACAATATTGAAAAATAAATAATTCATGTAATTTGATGCATCAAATAATAATACACTTGATTAAATAAATATATTACTATTTTTTGTTTATTATTTTCAGTAATTACAATATTATTTATCATTTTTATCTATTTTGTTTAGTTTCTAATCATTCACTATTGTTATTCTATGTGTACATTTAATATTTTAATCATTGAACTGTAATAGTTTTTACTAAAAGTTCTAATAAAAAAAAAAATTAAAAAAAATTTTTTTTATTATTATAAAGCTACATGCCTACCAAGTATGAATTAGAAAACACATTTTGATTCAAAAATTATCAATTCGTCAGTATTTTTTAGATATTATAATAACTGAGTATTTTATTTTCCATTTTACATATATTCTAGTAAATTATGAATATAGATTATATATTATACATAGATATTAGATACATTTTGTCTTTAATTTTATTATCAACTTAATAGTGGGTTTCTTTTCTTTTTTTTATTATTTTTCATATAAAAATATCTATAAATAATTTAAATACCTAGTTTTGTTAAAGTGTGTCAAAATAAGGTTTTCCTTAAAATATTTCTATTTGAATATGTGTGTATATAAAATATAGTTAGTTAGTACATTTTATGAACTTAAAAATTATTATTTATTTAATGAAAATTGATAGGTACTATATAAAATGTTGTAATATTTTTTACAGTTTTTAATAATTAAGTAAAAACAATAGAATTTATGCTTACTTATAAAATAACCTTTGGGTATATATATAGGGTAAATATATTTTGACGGTTAACTCAAAATATCACATAAATATTAAGATAAAAAATTTTATACAAATATTAGACTTAAGGACGCCATCTAAAATAAATCAATCTTAGAATCGTAAATGAATGCTTTGAGATCATCGAATTTATGAAGTAAAATTCTATTGTGCTTATCATTTAAAAAATGGTTTCGCATAGGTCAGACACTTGAACAGCTGGTACACAACTATTTTACCGATATTTATGTTCCCCGGAGACATAATATAACTACGTGCTACTACGCACCTAAGCTATACGTATGAAGTTCGGACAATTCTTATGGACGGATTTTTGATCGCAATTCAATAACCATTGCGAAGCGGAAATATTATCGTAACAGAGTTGTAGAGTTGAACTCGTGAATTTAGAACAAGAATATTACGTGTACGACGTCACATCAATGTTATATTTTGTTCGAACAATGCGATTACTTACATTTCGGGTGCACTGGTATCCTAACAGTAGGCGACTTGGCACGTGACCGTCATAGTGGCGCGGAAACACTGCTTATTGCGTTGATACAATGTTATGCACCGGAAACGTCGGTAAACATAAAAACAATCGGATATTAATATTATAAAACTGGTGTACTGGTGTCGACCGAGAAAGACGAGAACACGCGCGCACAAGGCCGTAGGTACACACACGAATCGGAAAAATCGAAACGAAAAACGTATGTAAATCGTTGTCGTAACGCAGTCGTCGGTTATTGTTACCGCGTCCGGGGACGAAATGTGGAATCGAATGGCAGTACTGTTTTTGTCGGGCGGAGGAAAAACAAAAGGAACGACGACGACGAAGATGATGATGATGAAGGATGATCGATTCGGGTCGGGCGGCGGAAAAAAAAAAAAGAATTTCACGCGCTCCGCGATCGCAACCGGTGTCGAACGTTGAACTGAACGGCGGCGCGCGGCTCTCCGCGCTCGCGGCCCGGCGGAACCCCCACTCCGGACGGCCGGTGCCGAACGTGCGCGGCACCGCCCACCGGTCGTTCCATTGGTCGGCGCGCGGTCGACGGTCCGGCGGAGAGGCGGGACGGAAAACGTGGAGAAGAAAAAATAAAAAAATAAAAAAACACAAACGTGTACAGAAGTGAAAACCGCGCGCGCACGCGCACACGCTACCCACCCGCGGTCCATCCTCCCCTCCCCCGCCCCTTCCCCGGACGTTCGTCCGCCGACGACTGGCACAAAGCGCTCCCGCCGATCCGTCAAAGCGCACGCACGCCGCGGCGTCAGAGAATCACCTCCGCCGCCGCGGCCCAGCGCTTTTTTTCAGCCTACATGCGCCTACGGTTTTTTTTTTCGTTATTTCTTACCGATTTACTCTCGTCTTTTAGCGTGTTTCACGGACCGCTATTGGACGCCGCCGTACTTTATGCGCCTGAACGCGCGCGGGCACACGTAGTACGCACAGTTCAACGGTTAGTCTAACCAGGGCCGTATTAACGCGTAGGCACTGCGCCTAGGGCCTACGAAAATGTGTGGCTACGATTTTTTTTT
>NW_020273087.1:715995-721201 GCF_003268045.1 Sipha flava
AATTTATTGTTAACTAATTGTTCTGTTTCGTATTTCAGGTCAAGCAATGGGTTTGATCAATAACTTTCAAATCAATTGAAACACATATTTTTTATGTACGAGTGAGTACCGTCAACAATAATTAAAAAGAAAATAGGGCATAATAATAAATAATACCATAAGGTACTTATATATTCATTTTTGAATAAAATCAAAAAAATTCAAAACATATTTCAGTGCATATTTGGTTCTTTTTTGAAATATATTTGATTGATTTTCGAGCTAATAGTCCTTAAGTCTAGTTATAACACATACAATGTTATTGTGTACAACAGAAAACCGAGACGATATTGGTTTTCGTTGTCAAGACGTGTACCTACCTTTTTATACAGGATAGTAAATAAACCATGAATCGGACTCCTGAGTTACCGACCGAATGTACATGAATAAACAATCAAATAAAGATTGCAGCTATAATTTTTAGGACAAAGCACTATTATATTACTACGTTATAATTTATTAGAATTCACGCTAATCTAAGTGTAAATTTATTCAAATTAAGTTTGTTTTATTTTTCTGTATTTTTACTCGACCCGGTACTATATAATTAAGAATAAAATAATTAACGGCAATAATTAGTACTTAATCTTATGATAATTTATCCAATTGTATGCATTTAGTACGATAGGATAATAGTTTCTATACATTGGACTATGGAACAATAATATATAAATTTCTAGAATTGTATATAAAATTATAATCGTAAATTATTAAAGCAAAAATTAAATATAGTTTATTGGGTACGTTTAATTAATGTAATTTGCCCAATTTCTCTTGTCCAAAAATAACAAGAGTTTAAATTAAAAACTAAGCTCATTATTTCAAAAGATGTTTTTTCATCTCGATTACTTTCCTACTTCATTTTATCATATTGTAATTATGAATGTACATCTGTAACGTAATAAAGTAGCTGTTTTTTTTTTTTTTTTTTATTATTATTATTATATTAGCTGGTTAAATAACCATTGATTTTGTATGTTTTATTATGAATGATAATATATTCTATTAAGAACAATATGCAAACTTATGAGCTCAATGTATATAATACAAGGCGTATTTAAATATTATTTTGAAAACACATCACCAATAATGGATGTGTGTACCTGTATAATGTTTTTATATATTAGTACAGGGTTCATCGTCCAAAACATGGAGATCTTTGAAAATCTATAAGTCAAATAAGTACATGAATATTGCATCAAACACTTATTATATGTCAAATATGTTTTTACCGTGAGAGTGAATTTCAACCGAATACTCTCAAGTTTATGATTTCATTATCAAACTATACGATTGAAAATAAATATTTCCATTTTAGAATCGTTCAAAATTTGATAACAAACTTTTGTTGAAAAAAATCCCTCACTCAGTAAATGTTTTGTCACTAAACATACTGTCTCATTTGTATGCTATAAATATAGACTTAAATATTTACTAACAATTGCATTGCTTTGGATTTGTATTTTTAAACTAAAACCTAAGTTTAAACGTTTTAGTTATGATTTAATGTTTTATGATAGTCTGCGTCGGTCTGTATATGATTTTACCTAGGTAGTACCTGATAATACAACATCTCAATAGTAAAACTAAATTCAACCTAGTTTTCTTAAACTTTAAACATGTTACACAAAATGAAAATAATTTTTAGTTATTTTACGCGGTGCCTAGGCAAAGTGTTCATATTTAACTAATTTTAAGTAAATGTGTAGGAATGAATCTCTTACGTTACATTTATAAAGATATATGAACTCAAACAAAAAAAATGTTCACAATACAATCATCAAGGATGTGTGATAAAGATTTAATATTGTATGAAGTGAACTGCGTAAGAAAAAACTCCCGCAACGCTACGAATAGCACTCGAATTGTCAAATTCCGAAATACGATAAAGTTTGAGATTTTGTCGCTTCCCGGAACAAATGTTTGTCTAAACTGTAATAGTCGTTCGGGAAGTTCCGAATGAAACAGCGTTTAATTTAATGATAATGGGGTGGAGTGTGCCCGCTTCGTGTACACAAAAGCGACTCGCGCAGAACAGAGTGTAAGCGCCAGCTCAACAACGGCCAGGATTCGGTCAGGATCATTCGCGCCCCATCGTTCAAGACTATCCTGTGTAGCGAATTCTCCATTACACAATCAGTTTGAATGTATATGCATATAAAGTATACATACGTTAACGTTTAGATTATAGTGTGGATCGTGCAATACGCGATCGTTATTGTACTGTTACATTGACAATCGTTCATTATGACAATTTGAAAAAAATGACCTGTTTTATGTTCAAACGTTTCCACTGCAGGTGATTTTCTCGAACACTTGGTACATACGAAACGAATATAATTAGAATCGAATCTTATCGTATATATTTCATTCTATATACTTAATCATTTTATGTAAAACATGGTTTTAACAAACGCTTTCGCAGATGTATTAGTATAATACTTAGATATTAAGACAGCTGGAGTATTGAAGAAGTGAATAAGCATTGAGAATATCAGACTTATAGGATCCATTTTATAGCCGTCTTTAAACGTGTATAGTTCACTTGAAAACTGAAAAAAAGTCGTCTGTAACGGATTAACATCTAAGATGAAATTTATTCGAAATCATTTCCTGAAATATAATTTAACAATCGTGTTAATTACTTAATCGACTTTTTAATTATTTAATTCCGTTTTCCATCGATACGTTTAATAACTCGATCTTATTGTACAACGTGTATTTTTATTCATGTTTACTTCTTAATTTAAAATAGTTTCTCTAAATTGCTGGTATAGATTTTAATCGAGTTTTAAAAGTATTATGATTATAAATTCATGAAAATTACGTACGTGTTATGCTACGTAATAACAAATATAGATTACCAACGATGATGTGACATATTACTATGTACTGCGGTATTATTATGAAATTTAAATTTAAATCAACACTTTTTCTCCGTCTTTCGACTGCGTAGGATTTTTCCACGCGTATAAACAACTTTTTTAAAATCAATAATTTTCACATGTTAATGTCACACCACACGTATATATTTAAAAACAGTTTTAGCTAACGCGTATCTCTCGTATAATTTCAGTATTTGCGTCGTAAATAATCCGCTCGGGAATCACACACACAAGTAAGTACCTAACTCTTATCTGTTTTACGAGTAACATCTTATATTTTCCAAAGTCTTCGACGCATTACCGAACAAAAGTGTCTTCTTATACTTTTGCCATTATATTTTCAACGTTTCGCGGAAAAAATAAATATGAAACTTTATACAAAAAGGTCAAAGCGGTCGCCCTACATGCACGGTTGACAATATATTTGAATTGCACAATATCCAACGGTATTGATCGTACGAAATCGTTGTACAAGGAACGCACGATATTACGTATTGAAAAGTTCATCGAAATGCGTATACATGTACAGCGGTCGGTAATATCTTATTGTCTAGACGCAGTGTCGTGTCGATAACGGTTAGGACTTGGAGCTGGAAGAAAAACCACAAGATTCGCCTGTTACCACATAAATATTTTTCGGGCTATACACGATTCCTTTGTATTATTTATTTATTATACAAAATGAAATCCACAAATTAAAATCTAATAATAATATAATACGCTTATGCTCGATGAGCGTTAACACGCTTTCAAATAAATCAAATAGATAAATAATAATTTTTTCTAACGTCAATTAATACAATTTATTTCGTTGTTTACATTTATTGTAGAATTCGATTTCATACCGATAAGAAAACAAAAAAAAAAAAAATGTTCAGTTTATGTTGAAATTCCTACGTCGAGATTCTTACCATTCCGAAACGTGTGAATTGAAAAAAATAACATTTAAATTTATTACCAACCTCGCGCTCGTCGCGCGCAGTCAAAATAACGTGGTAATATAATAATAGCGTTATTCTTAATTATTCCCAATCGATACTTCTAAGATAATAGTATATTATGCTTGTAATTTATATAATACATTTTATATACGCGTTTTAAACGATTCTACAAAATAATAAATACTACTCATTCCGGTTAGGTTTTAATGTTATAAAATATGTGATTATGCATACATATTTATTTACTTCGAGCGCGATAATGTAATCAACGGAAATGTAAATACGATATTTGTTTATACTATCGACTGATTAGAGATAAAAAAAAAACCAATCGACTTATCAGTGTTAAAATATATTTTTTTGTAATATACATACAAATAATTATAGGTCCTGATAACGTTTAAAATTAGGCGTTTAATTGTTGAGCGTTTATATTTGTAAAACAAACGAGCTCCCTCGTTCCGCTCTGCACGATTTTAAATAATAATTTATAACATACTACTTTCGTAAAGAAATTATATATCCATTAGAATGAGTAATTAGGAGGTATACGAAAAGGAAAGCTTTTTCGTTCCTCCTAATGGATTAACATTTACATATACATCCGAAAGGGACTTAAGGTCGAAAATCTAATTTAAACACCGGAGAGACAATAAATTTAAATTAAAAAAAAAAAAAATCCAAAAGTTTTAAGAACAATCTTTGCTGAATTTTGTTTGCGTACCACATCGAACTACAACGTTTCAAGTGAACATCGTAGACGTGCATCGCCTTCGATGTTCATCCGATGCAAAAGTATTATGATCCGACTTTAAGGCAAATCATAAACCTACAGTCTTTTCAAAATAAAATTCTATAGGTACGTATATTACAGATTTTTCGTACCACAGAAGTAGCTGTGTAAATGTAATTCGAAATATTTTGCAAACAGTTTTACGAACTTCTCTTCGAGAAGGACCTGAATACATATATAATCTAAAAATGTTTATGGTGCATTTTCCAGACCAATCTCTGCGTACGTTTCGTTTATCTTTTTTTGTACGCGGTACGCAGATTTCGACTAATGTAACATTCCCACCGTGCATACATTTTAACAAAACTGGCGCGTACGCGACGGCAGTGTTGTCGTTGATAATAATAATAATAATAATAATAATAATAAACCGACGGAACACGTAAAGTTAAGAAAGTAAGTACACGTTAAGTTTGTTTTAATTGACGGTTCGACGATCGGGTTGAGACGGAAAAGGGAACAGAGAGCTACGGCCGGACCGTGCGCAGTGAAACCCGCGGTCGTAAATTTCGTGATCGCGGGCGAGTCGACCGGACGTTTCCCCCCCC
>NW_020273087.1:721301-762668 GCF_003268045.1 Sipha flava
CCCCATGTGAACGAAATACTTTTTCCGCGCGGACATCTCGCCGTGCGTAAAGGTGAAAAAAAATGATAAAAAAAAAAAAAAAAAAAACCGAACGAACGTAAAACAAACCCGTGACGAACGTTCAAGAATTTTTCGAAACCTTTTCGGACCCGTTGTAAACGTGACGCTGCGGCGTTCTCGTCGGGACCGGCCGGCGCGCGGCGCACATAAATCCGTGTCCGGGGCGTCAAGCGCGCGCGCAATAAAAATAAATAAAATACCGTCCGACGGTTTCGGGTTTTTTTTTTTTTTTTTTTTGATGTGACGCCGCCGCGGCGCAGGGCTTTCGGGTCGGAGACGACGACCGCGACCGGAGACGTTCGCGTACCGTAACGTTTCTACCGTCGGAAAACGTACAAAAAACAGAGAAAAAACATTGCGACGGGATAAAAAAATGTAATTCATCTCGTACACGGGACACGTACGACGAACAATAATAATAACGTGACCGACCGTCGGTAACTGTGTCCCCGGTGGGGGGGGAGGGGAAACATAAACACGCGTCCTCGTTTCGGCGGTCTTTAGGTCCGCCGCGGCCGCCGTCTTCGGTGCGTTCGCGTGCAGATTTATCGTCGTTATTATTGTACGGGCACGGCGGCGCGCTGAACGCGCGGTGTTGCGGAAAAATAATATTTTTAAATCTGTGCTCCGAGCGAACCGCTTCAAAAGTAACCCCCCGTGCGCGACAACGGTAACCAGTAAGGTTAGCGAAAAACGCTCGTAAACGTAGGCTTGATGATTTGATTGATCGACGATCGTTTTATAATAATCGCGTCCTGTTCGCGTACAAATAAACGACTATCGCGTTCACGGCGATGGCGATCATATTTGTTGTTCCGCCATGGTGCGGCGTCAAAAACGTAACAAGTCACTGGTCTCCACGTACTAAACCGATCCGAAACCGTTGGAGCGACCCGAAAATCTGTTAATCTAAAATTGTCAATCATCATTGCACTTATTCAGTACGATTCGATTTTGGAATAACGATAATAATCGCGTTTCAAACCGTTCGCCGGAAAATTATTTAAAAATATTGTTCGATGCTGAGCATAGAAAATCGATCGAGCTTGTTGCATGCCCGCCGTGTGTCCGAATACTTAAATGTGTCGTCGCAGTTTTGTTGGCCGAGTGAAATAATTGAAAATCACATCGTCCCCTGTACTGCGATATCGGCCAGTGAAACGTGATAAAAATTATTGTAATCGGTGGCGAAGAGGCGTTTTCAGAATATATGTTTCCTGTCAACTGCAGCTATCAGACGATAGATACGTACGGATGTCCGGATAAAAAAAATTTTTTTAAAAAAAAAGAAAAAAAACCGAATCACGCGGGCGTCGCGCGTATCGTCGGATTGCCGAACGCCATTATTCCGATAAATGTTCGTATCTAAACATTGTGCATTCGGTACACATAACGCGTGGAGGTAAGTGTGTGGAGATTCACGACCTACTGACGCACTTCGTGGTGTCATTGTTTATTATAAATCAATCGTATCCGTATTTTTATCCGAATCGAATGAATAATAGTCATTGTGCGGTCGATCGAGTTGCGCGATCGGGTTTCGTTCGGACGACAAAAATATTACACGTACATAGAAACAATCGTATTCCATAAACATTTTAAGCAGAAAAGAAAATTATCATCGACATTTACGATTATCAGTGGTGGGTTTAAGGGTTCGAATAGAGTCGCCAAAACCGTAATCCATGGGGTCTCGTACAAAATGTATCAATGACTACAAAGTGACTCACTCCCATTTTACAAAACCGATCGCTTCGCTGGCGAACAAAAAATTACCAACCAACGTTCATTTCATAGCGATAAATCTTCTTATTAAAATATACAATTAAATTAAGAGTAGCGTGGATTATGAATACTTCAATAAATAATGTACAATCAATGATATAGGTACATATAATTAAATGACAGGTTATAGTAGAGAACTTTTGCGAGCTTAAGTCTCGGAAAAATTGTTGATAAGATAGTTCATATCAAGGAGTTGTAATGCTTCATACTCCACGGAAAGTAAGGCTAAACCGCTTAATCGATCATAGTTGAACTAAGATTATTTTTTAATCTTCGTTATACACTCGTAGTCGTTTTAGCACTCGCAATTCCAATGAGTAATGTTAAAAATGTATAGTTAACTGGTTATTGTAGTTTTCACGGTAACAAAGTTCTTTGGTAGGTACGGTAGGTACATAATATTATTTATAACCATAATCGACGCTACAGCAGTGGCCGAACGTGGTTTTCGGTAGTCTAACGTTCTTGAAATGTTCAAACAACCGCGGTGTGTTGGTCAGATGTGGTCGATTCGATTTACTACGGGACGGAAAAAAAAAAATTAAAAAATTAGTAAAATATCTCTATGTGGCAAAAATGTTCACACCGACACATCGTCAGCACGTTGTGCACATTTTTTGCCGAGCTCAGTGGCGATCAAATGGGGGGACGAGGGGGATAGATCTCCCCCCCATGACCTTTTTTTAAATATTTATAATTTATCCATATTATACAGAATATAATATAGGTATTCATCTATTTTCTATTTAAAAAAATAAATATACTGTACATATTAGTTATTATACCGTTTCTGGGCTCGAATAAAATTAACAGTTCCAACATAAAACACTAAAATATTAATTGAAACAAATTTTTTAGATTTTTTTCATTTCCTTTATAGTTAAATTATAAGAATGTATGAAATTTAAATTTAGTACTTAATGCTTAACATAATATATTATATTATTATATGAATTGTGTAATTATATTATTTTAGAGTCGTCTCAATGGTTTAACCACTATGGTTGTTCATCGTGAGGTTGTCAATATAACTGTAGACGAAGTACTGGACGAATTGGCAAAAAAAAACCTGAAAAATAGATTCAATAATATAAATATCATTAATAATAATTAATAATATCATTAACATAATATAATTTCCATGTTTAAAAATAAAGATTTTTATACATAGTGTTTGTTAAAAAATCAGCTACATCCCCCCCCGCGCATGACAAAATCATTTGACCGCCATTGGCCGAGCTCGAAAAGAAATCGACCGTGACGACTAGAAGAAACGAAATTTTTATCATTTTTTGGATAACACCGGAATGACGACGAGTCGGATCTAAATGGCATTCGCGGATCAAAGTGCGAACAGAAATAACTGTCGCGAACGTACGTTTCGCAGTGTTCTATCGAATAAAATAATATCGTTTCCAACACTGGAACACATGCAGTAAGCTCGTTGTTTACGATTGACACGAAACGAAATGCCATACGGCAGCCTAGGGAATAAGGTGTTACTTCAAACTTCAAGCCGCCAAACATAATCCGCGAAATACGCATGGATACTTAAACTTTATTTTCCATTATTTGTCCAATATTAAAAATAAAAATTATCCACTCGAATCCATTTTACACGTATAATAATAAATGCGATTTTTTTTCGGGCACAACGAGTTACGATTCACTAAACTCAATGTACACACTGCGAAAATTGCGTGAAAACATATTTGCTTATCTCACGTATAGGTATATTTTTAATGTTAAATTAATTTTTACGAGTGTTGATTTCGTTTTGCAAACCAATATTGATTAATAACGCTATAAGGATAAATTATATTTGATCCATAATTATTGTATACGAGTCGGCAATGTTTTAATACATTTTTTTTCCTGTATCGTCGAATTATTAGTGTTTTTTCTTCGGAATAAACCAATAAAACCAATCGAGTCATATTTTATGATTAGCTATACTGTCATTATCATAAAATATAGAATTATCAAATATTAGTTTATCGTTACCAAATAATATAAAACGTTGTGACTTCTCACTACTGTTTATTTCCCTGTGTATTATTTACTACACAACAGTGACTATTTAAATTTAAGAGAAATCAGTGATTCATTATATTCTATGTATTTAATAATGTGGTTAATAAAAGACTAAAAGTAATTGTATATTTTTATATACTTGCATAAATTTACATAAACCTAGATACAATGTAGTAAATTAACCTATTTGACTATAATTGAAGAAATACGAATTAGGTATTCAACAATGATAAAATGTAAATAATAAACATTATGTTATTTAAATTGTATATAAAAATTAGATTCAAATAAAAAAAATTAGCAAATTGATTAAAATCATAGTTAAAAGAGTAATTATACATTATTATATATTCAGTGATAGGCTGACGGTCGACGGTAACGTAACTCTAACAAATAAAAAAAACTTCATTAATAAAATGATAATAAATAATTTTTTTTATAACGCAAAATATAACTCTAAGTATTAAAATAATGATTACATTATTTACATCTTTAATATAACAATTCAAGGCTCAATAAACTCAAAAATATTTTAAATAAACGAAAACTAAGCATTCAGATTATAGTGTACAATTTTCATTATAAAAAGTCTACAAACCAATTCTTAGAAAAAGTATTTTAATTGGAGAATGTATTAAGACTGTCAAGAAGTTACCAGAAAAAGCTAGAAGTAGTTATATATTAATTACGAGCACAGTCGTGATACCTAAGGACGGAGGATAGACCGTATAACACAGCTACCGTCCTTATGTCATATTCCGTAAACAAGTATTACACAAATGTATATTTTATTTTCAGTGTATATGTATACAGGGCATAACAGAATGCGCTGAACTTTTAAATTATATTTACTGCAAAATTCGTCAGATCAATCCGGTACTTCGTGTAATAGGTTATACTATGTGCATACTGGATACCAGGAATTGACCACAACAGCTTTGATGATAACCCTTGTACAACATTTGATTATATTATACACATGCATTTGGGGGTAGACCGGACGTTCTCGGTCGGGGGTCGTCTGGGAACGTGCCGCAGAAGGAGTGTCTCGCTTTGGTAATATGTGACGAAAAGTGTTATTGATCAGAGTTCATCCGATTAAGTATGTAATTGTATCGTTTATGGATGTGTACAACATTACAATACGAGTATATGATTCAACGTTTGCGTTATCGTAGCTCTTATGTTTTATGCGGTTTAATGTATAGATACAAATTCCAGTAATCCTTTGTATACGAATTGCGTCCGAAAACTACACCTATTTGAAACGTGAATCGGGAGGTGACACCCATTTATATAATACGTTATAGTTTTTGTGGAATTATATATATGTACACGTTTCATTGTGCAATATAAATCTTGCAGAGACAAATCCACCCTTATCGCACGGTCAAGGGTTTAATATAAAGATTTTTATATATATATATATATATATATATATATATATACTTTTGTAGATAAATGTTAAAGATAAAGTGCATAGCTTTACGGTTTATACGCCAGTTGATTATTTGTAAATTCCAATTGGGGCGAGGATTTTATGCGAAATATGCACGGCACGAACTCGTTGTACTATACATGATTGGAAATCCGGCTTTTTATGACTTGATTAGAATTCATAATAATATAGTACATGTGTTCTATATATTGACATGTATTTATCTGTATACGCCTATATTTAGAATAGTCTCATCCAGACATTTACTACGAATTTACATTTTTCGACAAGTTTTAAGAGTTCGCACCAAATGACTGATTGCTATTTAATAATAATAGTTTATTCATTTGAATAAAAAATATAAATACTATATATCAAAAATAATTATTTATATATTTATATAATATTACAGAATCGCATAAAAAATGATTATTAAAAATTGAATTTAAGTATCAAGTACGCACACGACACTCGTATATTCAACTTTTCTTATTTTGCCATCAAATTATAATCAGTACGTTGGATAAAAGATGTTCGTTAATTTTCGGTTTTATATAAAGTCGTAGAAATAAGATTGTTATCGTTTTAGGTTTTTCGGAGAAACGAGGAATGAATTTTTTTATTTTCAGACTTTTCATCTTTGTGCATGACAGCGTTCTTGTTTTGTATATAATACTCAAGTCCTCTGTTGTTTAATTGATCTAAAAAGATGTATTAAAAAAATTATAAAAGCTTTTCCAGAGTGTCGTAACCCTGGTTCGTTTTGACGAAGATATCGACCGACATATTATTGAAAACAAAATTATCAGCGAAAATCTTTACAGCGGATGCATTTTGAAGCTCTGACTATGTGAAAAAATAATATGTAATAATAGAAATAAAAATACCAACAACAACGCTGTTACCCCAATACAAAAAGATTCCGGCCAGTACGAATGGCCACTTGAGCCTTAAATGCTAAAACATGTCGTCGTTATGCCAAAAAAAAAAATAAACATGTTCGTCCTGGTAGTCTTTTTTTTTTTTAGACGGGAAAATTATAATAGACGTCCACTTCAATGGGGAGTTTTCATTAGGGGACAAAACATGTGTTCATTGCATGCTCCCGTGAATTCGGTCGTCAGTTGGAGGTGACATTTGCACAGACGTTTCGTGTGTACGTGCGCGGAACCGATTATTGTCAATGTTTAAACATGCGAAATGTTCGTTGTACACACCAACTACGTACGCTGAAAATCCATTTGAAAATACACAAAAAAAAAAAAACAAAATTAAGGTTAACGGTTGTGCACTGGTACAAAGTACGATACTATAATGCGATTGATCGTTATCAATCACTTTAATTTAAAGTACGATAGCAGAACACGGTAAGTGTATATCATTGTCTTCGAATCATATAATTAAACGATAAATTAAAGATCGGTTATCATTAATAAAAAAAATTTCATATTATGCCTACGTTTGTCTGTGTTTGTCTGTATTTATCGGGAATAGAAAAAATAAATATGTTTATTTTCTATCGACGCAGCTTGTGTATAAATAGGTGACAACTGCGATTAATTTTTTTAGCTGAAATTCGAGCGAGTTAAACTGTAACACGGTTTTTTTTTTTCAACGAATCCGTACGGAATATATAATAATATTGTTTGTGTGTGCGATTTCGGTTTCTTATTCTATTATTCGAAGTGTATTATTTATAATGTCAATCCAGATGTGTTTGGCAGCTCGATAATTTAGGTCATTTGATTCCGTGGGAGGAGAAAGAGTTATTTTCTTAAGAAAATACTTTTCAGTATATTTTATGTAACCATACCTACTGTGTGCGTATGTTTGTGTTGTCAGCATAATAGAGTTTCTTGTTGGCGCGTTGAGATGGCGGTCTTATGTTACGAGACAATGATGTAAAAAAAAATAATAATAATAATAAATAAATAAAAAAACATGTCCATGTAGCCAAAGGGTGTGTCACAGAGTTATGACAATTTCAATCAATTGTGAATCGGCAGGGGATTTGTCCCGATGAAGGTTGTTTGTCCTCGAAATTGAGACCAATTTGTCAGTGTCAACCTGTCTTCCTTTTTTGGCTCCAAGGACGCGTCTCCCCGTCGTTACAAAATGACTTCCACGAGAGAGAAAAAAATAATAATTTTTTTAAAACATTCTATTTGTGACAGTCCGGCATTGCAATTAAAAATAATGGTCTTTTTCCGTTATAATAGTAATGGGCGTGGAAAGAAAACCTCAGGTATGTCATATTATTACCTATCGAACATTTGTGTTTGTTTGGTCATCAGTAGACCACAATAAGGGGCAAACGCACGAACAACAATATTATTCGAATAAAGAACTATAAATAATCTATTTACTACAATAGAAGCATGCACATTAAATAATTATTAAAGCATACACATTTAAAGTATAATATTTAATTTTAATTTTGGTTCATTTTTCAGATAAACGGTTATAAACGGTTTCAATACTTTTCTATCCTAAGCAAGATTACACAGGAACAGTCTCAAACTTTTAGTTACTGAGTATGGTACAACTGTTACTTAGGTTAACTGAACGATTAGGATATATTTAACGTTAGCGTATTGAACAAGTGACCAGTTACTTACGGAGAACCGTTACTGACCTGAGTTAAAAAAGTATAAATTACGTTTTAGAGACTTTCATTTGATGACTTTAGCTTTGGTCAATGACTGGTCAGGACGATATAACCGCAACGTCCGTCCAATATTCGCACTGCGTAACGTAATCGACCGAGAACTATGTTTTAATAATTTTTAATTTATAGCGGTAGGCCCGGTAGGGGGAATAGAAGGATTTACGGTGCACCGCGATAAAAATCCGATCGGCAGGGTGGATACGCATAAAGATACTCTTATGTCCACGTACATAATGATATAATATAATATGATTGTGTTCTCATTGTGCCGGTTCATCGAGTCCCCGAACGCGGGTGGGTGCAACGGGGGTGCGGTGGCGAACAATGTTGTCCGCGGTCCCGTAATAACATAATGTAAATTTGTACCCGGCGTGTGTGCTCGTGAATATAACTTATTTTATTGCCGACGACGACGACGGCTACGACGACCGCGACCGAGCTAGCGGTGGATCCGGTTACACGCGCCAATTACCGGTGGGCGACATGGTATGCGAACGAGGGGTTACGATCTATATATGATTACTCTTGCGCTACATTATATTATTGTTATTTTCGTATATATAAATTATCTTCAAAAACGCGTTTTATCGACAACAATCGCGCGATTCCAAAACGTCCGTGGCGAGTGTCGTTGCACCGCCGCGCGGCCGCCGTGGGAGAGGGTGCGGAAACAATAATGAAATAGGCAATAAAATTATGGATGCTCGTTCTGGCCCGTTCCCGCGGGGATGGTTCCCGACATATTTATAGTGGAATAAATCATTGTGTGGAAATCGTCTTGCCAAAATATTTATGTCCGCTGTAACGAAACCTATTTTAACGGTTCGTTATGCGTTCGCTGCGTTGTTAATGCATTTCTATTATACCGTATCTGGACTACACGTCTCGGTCACCGATGCACTACACCGCGTGTACGTGCTGCGGTTATCGGCCTCGTGTCCATTTGTCATGCTCGGGCGACGAATCGGAAACAGGGACCCGCGAGACTTTCTCACGAATTCGTCCCCGGGCCCCGAGGTAATCAAATAAGAATTAAATAAATAAATCGCATCGCCACCCGGCCGCGGCCCGTTCTCGTGCCGTCGTCGTGTGTTCTCGTTCGGAGAGTTTCCGCGACCTGCACCAGTGAGATTACGTGACGAAAACATGGAGTTACCGACTCCGGGGACCTTCTTCTTAAAATTAGAGTGCGAATGAAGTTCGATTATTCGCTTCCGAAACTCATCGATCAGATATTGCAATGCCATGACATTGCCCGCTTCGAAAATGCGTATTTCAAAACAGTTCCGAAACGTTGTTAACTTCCATCGTAATCTTTGTGCAACACATTCGTCGGCTGTGCTTCACGAAATCGGTATATGTATAGAATTATGCGATTTCAGAAAGTTTAAATCCTACCCGTTCGTTAAATATTTGTTTTAATTTATTAGACGCGAATCCTGTGCCTGTGGGTGTAATTATAGAGATAGTTTATAGAACGAAGTTTAGGTGTACAGTTTTTTTTTTTTTTTTGCTTGGATTTTATTTGAAATGGAATTTTTTTTTTTGTTTTTTAGATTTTCATGTAAATACGCATTAGATATAATGTTTGATAACATATTCATTACCTACATGTGATTACATTCATTGCATTATTTCGTATTTATTTAAACTTTTTTTTGTTTATTCGCAACAAAACGAATAAATTTAAAAGGTCAAAACGAGGTTTTTAGGGACAGCCATTTTTTTTCCTGCCGGAAAGGGAAAATGGAAAAAATAAAATAAAAGCCCGTTGGAAATAAATATTTTCAAAAGGGGAAACACACTAAAAATAAAAAATAAAAATATGAACGTGGTGATGGAGAGGAGATCGTTGTTTTATTTCTAGAGCCGAACACCGCGCGGACCGAGATCGGACGACGAGTGCGACAGCGGCAGGGAAGAATAATAAATCAAAAAGTTTTTCAGTCAAATTTATTATCACGCGATAGTGTTTGCGGCGGCAAAAGAGGGTACACTGCTGCTGCTGCGATGGTCGTGCGCCGTCCGGTGGGGGGCGGACGAGCGGAAAAGAGTTTCCTGTACGGTGATGGCATTTCCATTGGATGCCGCAAAAACGTTGAAGGTGTATTATTTGCAGAGCGAAAAATAAAGAATGGCTTTTTATGTATATTCACTACCGTCGCCCACGCTATCCTTTTTACATATATCGTTCCTCTCCTTCGCGCCACCGCCCACCCCACCAATTCTATGCATTTGTATACGTATACCGTACATGTATAGTTTCGCTCTAAACGATACTTTTTTCCGCGTGTATATAAATATATACATACATATTAACACGGTCGGAGGGTCAAGGGGATGCTTTGGCGGAGGGGCCGGTGGAGGATATACATATATATATATATATATTGGGTCCCCGAGCGCCGGTATTATGTTCCGCAGATAAGGCACATTCATATTGTCCTCCGCGCGACAGTGGTGTCCCTCTACATTATACCTTCGTGTGTGCGTACATATATTTATACACAATATAATAACCCCTTATGTTCGGTTTTTCTGCCAAAGGTATATATTTTGTACGCGGTGCTTCGCGCAGCACCCGAGTTACAACCATTACTATTATTTTGTCCCCCTCCACGCACTTATAATATTCATACGCTTACAATACACACACACTTATACATAATCGTATACATATAATATAGAGCCTATATATTATTATTTTTATTTTTTTTTTATTATTATTCTCCCGCGCTTCTAATGTTACCGTGTGCTTACGCAGCGCATCGCGAACACGTAGAACAGCGTTTACGAGCACGATTTAAAAATTATTTCGCATGAATAATAGGGTCATTGGAAGTTACGGCACACAATGCGGATACCCATCAATAAGTTTCCGACATAGTGTTCAGATTGCGTGAAGTCATGGCTGCGAAAATATTTTGCAAACGAATGTGGACATGTGCCTTTTTTTTTTTCCAGAACTTCCACCGTTTTAAATTTTAACCCGTACTTTTTGGATATTTTCCTAAAAATGTTGATGCATAATATTCGAATACCAAACGAGTGGTAAAATGTTCGTAACAATTGTAAGTGTTGATCGGTGATATGTAGCGCGTAATGAACGTACTACAACGTACAGCGATATAAAATGCCACGGAAAACGTATTTATACCAATACACACATAAAATAATATAAATATACACAGTGAAATCGCCCTGTATACATTGACACCGTGGCATGCGCAGTGTTTAACGCTGCGGGAAAAACGTTTTAAAATATTGTATACAAATGTAGCGACAAAAATGCATTGGGTGTTGCGTATCGTCATGAACTCATGGCGCGGGCTCGAGTTATATGCAGCGATGAAAAAGCGTTTTCAGACACTGCAAACGAAAACAATGTATTTTGATGTACACAAATAGAAAGAGATATATTTGTATAACACTTGAATACATGGTATTACTATGTCATTGTCACCGCATAATATAATAAATTGGGTAATCGAAAAAAAAAAATGTCCCCCGGAAAAAAATAACGCCGGAAAAAAGTTCCTATTAATATTTTTTCAATAATATATTACTAAATAAAAATCTCATCTCTCAATGTTTATGCATCAAAACCTATTTTTTTTTCGTTTTATTTATTTATTTATTTTTGTGCAACGATCACTATGCTTACAATATTATTTGGTGTTAGAAAAGAGAAATCACCAATAGATGTTAATCTGAACAATGTATAAAGAAAGCGATCGTGTTTGACAATAAGGACGAATTGGCTGTTCTGCTATTCTTCATCGAGAAAGTAAAAAAAAAAAAAATGAAAAATTTAATTTTGGGAAATTTTTTTCTTAAGACCATACTATAGCAACGAGTTTGTGTCATTGATCAATAGTCAATCCGTAAATTATGAACTAAATCAAACTCGGTTAAAAAATAATAAATTTCATTAAACGTTTTAAATCTCTTGGTATTTTTTTTTTTCTTCGTTATTTTAATTCAAGTATTTCGTACTCCCGTTATTCGTACAACTAAATATAACGCGGTTTTCTACAAATTGAATCAAACACACTTTAAATTATCATATCAGTACTGTACAATTTATTCTTATTGTTATTTTTTTTTCAACACAGTCATTTTTGATTATTTTTTTTTTTTCGTTTAGTGTTATAAAGGTAAACTGTTTTAATTTATTGCTCCGTATCAAAAACTGAAATCGTTCTTAGAGAACTCTACGTCATGTTATTTAATTTCACTCAAGCCAAATGAGTATCAATCACGTTGTAAATCCCTTTGCTTATCCTAGATGTCTCTGGAAAAATGTCTATCGGTTTTAGAATCTAGAGGGTAGAAAATCCCAATGAACCACATTTCACGTCATTAAACATCCCCAAATTGAGAGGGTCTTTTGTTCGAAACTATTTATTACATTAAATGTATTATACTCATTGATAACAACGATAACAGTGTTTTATAAATTGTACAAAACCAAATTATCTAGGATTTGCGACTTTAATCTGAATAAATGCATTAATTGTTAATATGAATAAAGTTATTGAAACGATAACTACTATTTATGTATTTAATTTCAAACAGTTTACCTAATAAAAAATATTTTAAGTAATATTATGATAACTATAACGCATAACTCTACGATTCATTTACTCACAGGTTTTATGGATGTATGTATAGAATACAAGAAATACTGTTTTAAACTTTAACGATTAAAACTAAACCTACTTAAAACTAATAACCTCATTAAGCAATTAAGTTCTAAAGAAAATGAAAATTCACAAATGTCGTGATGTCCAAACAGAGTAGGTACCTACGTTTGTCATTATAATTATGTAAGAATACATTATTTATAAATATAATTGAAAATTATACTATCGAATCATGGAGTTAATACCTAATTGATGTACTAAATATATTTTCGAAGATACAATATACAACATTATCCAGTTTGCTTAACTAACCGGATTCAATTAAATCAATAACATATAGATAATATTATTGCAGCAATAAATAATAACATGTTATCTCTTATGTGGAAATTAGTAATCTGGTATTTTTATTTTTCTATCAGCTTCTGCTTATTATGAATTACAATAAAATGATAATAATTTGATTTGATAATAATAATAACTGTTAGTTTAAACATACATTATTGATTAATTATGATGGAATGTCGTTAATATTTTAGATTAGTTTAATAAAATATATGGTATTATTTTATTTGAAGAATAATTCAAAATGTTTTATGATTAGTAATATTATCACAAATATTTTAGTTATTTAATTTAAATTTTATAATTATTTATTATAAAAACGAGTTCTTATTTTACTTATAATTTTATAACGTAATTATATAGGAACTTAGCCTTTTAAATTGTTTTAGTAACATAAAATTTATTAAAATTTTTTGCAATCATAATAGTTTATGTATATACGTATATATTTATATATGTATTTACATATATAAAATTAAAAAGAATGTCCATTCAAATTTGAATAATTTAAATAAAATAACATTTTAGTAATACATTGAATAATAAGAATAAATAAAAAGAATCTTCTTAATTTAGTTACATTTACATTATGCATAATATCTTGTCAATTGTCCATACTCCTTATTATTTTTTTTTAATACTTTGTGATTTTTTAATATTATGGACAATAAACATGCTTAAAATATTAAAATTATAATTTTGTAATCTGTAGAGTTTTATATTTTTGTATAATCCTGATAGTTATCAATCTTTTAGCTATTATCAATAATAAAATTAGTTAAGCTAGGATTTTTAATCATCTTAGTTTTAATTGTATTTGAATGATAATGTAATCGTATAATAACAATACTATTATTGCGAACCATTATATTTTTGTACAAACATCATGGCGATAAACATTGAAGAAAAGTCAATTTTGTCAAATACCAATATTTTAGACTGTTTACAATACTCATAGTATTAGTATAGTAATATTAATAGTAATAGTATTATAATAAAATAGTTATTATTAAGTGTACACGATTTCGAGAGATTATATATAATACTGTCAATATTTATTATTTATAATACTATAATCTTTAAACGATAAAAAATGTCTTGTTTAATAAGATCACGTTACCTGGCTTTGTTTTCTCTGTGAGTGTTTTCAGCAACCTGATATACTATACCTTAATATCTATGTCAATTATGCCGTTTAAAAATGTATTGCAGTGTTTTTTATACTCAATAATCATAGTTTGTAGATGAAATAAATGCTTGTGGTCTTATAATATAAAATTTATTTTGTAAATTATTTTAAACTCATATTTTTATTTAAACCATTATATCACAACGTTGTATTTTATAAAATTACGTGTTATATTTGCATGTAAAACCTCTTATAAATTATTTGTGATTATAGTTTAACGAAATTGTTTAACAATAACTTTTTGCATGGTCAGTAATTTTGCCTCATCAGTTATGTAATCATTGATGATGGAGTTGTATTCGGGTTAACAAATTATGTAATACACTGTATTGTAAAATTAACATTTATCGTAGTATGTATATATATGGTCATGATTGACGTACGGAACTCTCGTCAAATGGCGTCTGCAGAACAACGATGCCGATATGCGAGAGAATTATGAGTGTTTTTCTGCTGTTTTCGAAACGTTTATCACAACTACAACGTGATGAATTAATTTCCAAGTCGATGTGACTAGTCAAACGTATAAAACTGTGATCTTGATCTCGAAATAAAAAGAAAATATGAGTTTTAAATTACCCTTGAAAAGTTTATGAAAATAGACGTGGATATAGATTTATAGTATTTTCATCTGTCGGAACATAAATGAAACATAATTTTCTAAGTAACGACCAAATGTGACGGTTACATCATAAATTTGTTGAGTTTGACAGTTATAACTAATATTTAAATAAAATTTGATGTTTTAAAAATCCGATAAATCATTGGCGGTTTATTTGCAATTGTTTTTTCGTCTGCGCTACGGCAGTTAAATAAAATCATTGAAAACATGTCATGACTATTATGTCTCCGTGGTCACAGTGATAATACTTATATTACTGAATATTTATAGTAGAGTAGGTGAGCAAACGCCATGGGATCTACTGCAGACATTTTTACTTGTAAGAGTCGATATTTTTCTCGTGTATTGTATCGAATCAGTGAAATTTAACACTTGGCTACGGATATTAGGAGTTTCGGGGGCGGAGAAGTTTATTGTTTTTGCAAACAGTTAGGCTTTTTCATAAATACCGGAATCACATGCGAAAAACGTATGCGCACCCTTATTATGCAATTATTATATTAGTATGTTATAATATGTTTAATATGTTATATTATTATAACAATTGAAGGCTTAATAAACTCGAAAATACTTTAAATTAACGAAAAGTAAAAATTCTGATTATAGTATACAATTTTCATTATAAAAAGTCTATTAACATAAAATATATATGTAAATATGAAATTAATATGAATCGACGTTGTATTAAATGTACAATAATTTTATTGTTATATAAAAACCAATTCATGGGAAAACGATTTTAATTGGAAAATGCATTGTGTGCCAAGAAGTCACCAGAAATAGCTAGAAGTAGTTTTGTATTAATTACGAACACAATCGTGATACCCAAGGACGGAGGATGGACCTAAAAACGTGGCTACCATCCTTATGTTATATTATGCGAACCATACACTATAACATCTACTTTCGCGACGATGGGTAACCTTCGCACATTAAAGCGCCTCCCGGAAAAACTTATCTCGTTTAATCCGCCACCGGACACACGACAACTAGAAACATCAGACCGTTGCGGTACAATCGCGGTCGCACGGTTCGGACGCCGGGCAGATTATAATAATAATATTATTATTGTTTCCGGCCGTTACTTTGCGGTCTGCCGCGGAAACGACCGACGCAATATTACGTGCTCGGCCCGACGGTCCGCGGATTTCCAAACTATATATGAATTTGTTTATGTATAACACGCGCCAAAACGTGCTATTTTAGTATTATTGTTTATTACCCTAGTGGTGTGCAATAGAGTATTTACACGAAGACACTATATACTCGTATACATATATATATATGCACGTGCTTACAACGACATGTTTTCAAGGGTGGCAAATTCGAAAAGGATATTTTCTAAAATTATTTCGGTTTTCACTCGTGGGGGCAATAATAGTATTTCTATTATACATTTAACGCGTCAAGCAGTCCATGCCGTATATTTTCAACTGTACGAAACTACTAGTACGTATCTGTGGCTTGGTGCAAGAAGGGCCGTTGTCATGCTATAACAATGTTTCGAAACAAAAACACTAGACCTTCCCGTTTTCGATGTATACATGATATTTTTAAACGTAACGTAGGAACTCAAAAAATGATGTTTCACCATTGAATTGAGGTTTTTCGTTTAAGCTCGTTTCAGCGTTCGACTACAGCACTGGTGGCCCAACAATGTCGATCACGTCGAAATGTAACGTCGGTTCATCTCGCATACACATCGTCTATTTATTTATTCATTAATTCCGTACCGCGTAATGTATGCGTGTACGTACGTGTTCATTGTATTTTGGTTGGGTTCGAGTGTCGATTTTTCACAAGCCAATATGAAATGTAAACACACCCTCGAATCGGTGCGTGCGAGCTTAATGGTTTCGCGCGTTTGCCGACCGCGTTCGCGTGGAACCTAACCGGTCGGGCGTCGAGAGAAGAAAAGAGAGACTATGAATACTTATTACAACGCGCGCGCCCGTCGTAAATGAAGTCGGTTTTCGAATAATTTATTTGAACGTTTTCGCCCGCGTGCGCTACGCGATACACATTATCCGTACGCGGACATAATACGTACATAATGTCGTAAAATATCGTTGCGCTGTACGGCACGCGCGCCCGAGACCACGCGCACCCCTCGGCCGCGTGGCCACGCGCGGGAGTGTCCGCGCGCGTTCGCTGCGATAAGGTCGGCCGCGGCGCGCACGCGACGCTAAACGCCCGCGATTAATCTTATTTCGAACGGTTCGCGCACCGCAGACTCGCCCCGCACCCTTACACCGGGTGTTGTTTTTTCCGCGTCCCTTCGTTTTCCCGGTCCCGTGTTTTTTTTTTCTTTTAATTCCGTCGGCTCGGTGATCCGGTCAATATGCTACTGTCGCCACCACCGCCGCCGCCGGGACAATAGTATCCGCACGGCCCCGCAAACCCTGCCCGGTGGATACGCGCTTATTATGCACATAATACTCTCTCTCTCTCTCTCTCTCTCTCTCTCTCTCTATCTATCTTTCTCTCTCTCGGGTGCGCGCTTACATTTACGGTGTTAGCACCGTGTTGTTTGGATTTAGTGGCGCGTAATGGACCGTCGTCCAAAGGGGGGGGGGGGGGGAACGGTACGCGGGCGCGACGCACCCCGCGCGCACTGGTGTCGCGACGACGTGTACACTAACTCGGGGGCGGGTGCAGCGGATCCGAGTACAAATCTCGAAAATCGTTAAAACGCCCCGCCGACAAAACGCTGTTCCGTTACGTGTCCGGAGGATTATTGCCGCGCGGCGAAAACGCCGTTTCTCTGGGACACTAAACGTCGTACGCGCGGTCCAGGTTTCTAGACATTAGTCATCGAAGACGTTGTTGTATTTCGATATCGTGTGTAACACAAAATATTCCATCTGAGACGGATTTCGAAAACGTTGCAAAGCAATAAAAATAAATAAAACCCGTAAAAAATCAAACGGTTCGAAATGCTCCCCGATCGAACGTGTCTTGAAAAAACACGTGTTGAGGTATTCTTGAAACGTATCGTTAATATATTTCATTCGTTTCGACGTGTTCAACGGAAACAGTTTTTGTTTTAGATCGTTTTAAATGTTGTTAAAAATATTATTATGACCGCTCCGTTGGTTACCATACCGCGTGTACAATAAATTATATCTATTACGATAGTAATAAGACATTTTCATCGTTCGATAAAATATTTATCTACTTAAACGTGGATTTAAGACAAACAAAGTAGCTTGTTTATACGGTACGGTTAACACTCGTATAATATGCTGTACGTGATGGTTACAAGTGCGTGTTTTAAACTTGAAGAACTCACACTTCGCGTCCTGCCAAAATAATTTAACAATACAGATGCGTTTTGACGAAATTTTCATTTACCTTCAAAAACTTAATTTTCCGTAAACCACGGCTTGTATTATTGTTCACCAATAATTCTCCCATAAATAACTGCATCGATGGTGTAAAGTTTTAGTATAGGTATTCAGCCACTTTGAAATTCGTTACATTTCTTGTACATTCTTTTTTTAATTTTGATATGTAAGTAAATATTTTATGTATAAAAATGAATAAATAAATATAATTATTATTATATTATTAATTCATTAATTTATTTCTATGCATAACTATTCATTTATATGTTACTTTACAAGTGTTAACCATTTACTTATTTTATTATTATTTTTTTTTTTAATTTTAGTTTATGAAAAAATGTTACGCGTTTCGTGATAGTATCTGTTCAAAATATTCGTCTGCGATTGTACAAGTATCATGTCTGTGTTCTCATCAAATTACAATGTAAGATCTGTTGAGGTCTGCAAGGTTTTTAAGGATCACTTTTCTCTTCACTGTTTATTTGTATAATCATAGACTACGTGCTCTATCATAAATATTGTTTTACACACTTCACAAGAGAATAGTTTCTTTTTCAAATATAAAAAACGAATGCATTATTATAACACTTGTGTGTCTTATTCGTAAATATAATTAGATTTTCATTTTCTTGTTATACGATCATACGAAGCTCATTGTGTTCCGTTTATACATTATTATAATACGTGTGTGCCTTATCCGTAAGTGTAATTAGATTTTAATTTCCTTGATAATATACAATCATGTGAAGCTCATTGTGTTACATCTACGAACAACGCGAATAATGGACGTAATATTTTATATTATATTATAATGAAAGTTTCCGAATATGTTTAGGGTATAAAATTAATTTAGTGTTCGTCGATTTTATACTATAGTTATACTATATGTATATTTTACGATTACTAGATCATTTTATAAACTGATATTTTACTATATTTCACTATTCTAAAAAAATAATATGCCCTTGTCTTAAGTAGGTAGCTTAAAAGGTGTATACATCACTTTGATCTATGTACTAACACTGCTTGTCGATCTTTATTAACTTTCCAGTTATTATAGGTCTGCCTATTACTTGAAAAACCTTTACTTTAGTTCCGTGTATACAATATCATGTATTATTCATCGCGTAACGCACATCGTTTTAGTAATGTCGATTCGATTATTAGAATGTAAATAAGGTTTGATTCAGTAACGTATGTTACGTCGTTTTATTGTAATTGTGTTTTAATAACGTCTTAATTTTCTTAGTCAATTTTTCACTTGTACATGTTAAATTTTTAATTTTCAAATTTTTTATATGTAGTATAACATAAAGAGAGTAATACTAATTTTACTATAAATTAATTAAATGAACTAAGCATTTTGTATAAATATGGTTTTTTTCTCAAATACAAAGGTATGCGTAGCCGTTAACGGGGTTGATGATTGATATTAATAAATTGACACAAAATATATTGGCCGTACTTTTTAAAAAAATTACAATAAATAAGTAATGCGTAAACAATTTACTTTACCTCGGAATCAAAATGTGTTCTTGTACAAATTTATTTAACTGGTCATGAAAGATGGGTATTCTTTGAAACTTTTTATCATACTCTTTGTAAAAGGGTTTTCGTATCCGTTGATCATCGCATATAAAATATTATTTTATCAAGCTACAAAAGCAATCAAAAGAATTTGGCACTACCATTAGTACAATTATTTTAATTTTAATTTTTTTTTTTTTAAAACTACTTGCATAAATACGAGTAATCATAAAATAAATAAAATCGAGCATTAAATCAATATCTTCCAATCTTTGACTGAGATCTAAAATAAGGGTTCTTGTTTAAAGAGATATCCAAAGTTGACGCAGTTCCTGCAATCCCCACTTAGGGTATAAATAACCCACTAAATTGGACATTGCCGGGAAGGGTGATGGCCCAAAGGATACACTATACATGTTTTTCGCTAAATTACTTTTTGATCCTATCTCCGCAGTTTCATATCCGCTATTTTGGTGGGCAAAACCGTATTCATTATTGTATATTTGAACCATTAAACATGACCCATTGTAATGCGTGAAAAACGAATACAATCAAAGCTGTAAAGATTAAAATTCTTTAATACATTATATATGTATAGCTTATACGAGTATGTAAATTGTTTTGTGTTATTAATTGATTAATTTTTCAGTGTTGAATTCGTTATTTACATAAACAGAAATGTTATAAATTATAACTTAACTTTACTGGTAAAATGTTAACAAATCTAAAATTCGTAATCATTTATAATTCTAATACTCATTTTATCTCAAATACATTGATACCGTTAACATTATCGTATACATTTCCGCATACTATATACTATATACGTTATTCTAAAATATTAGCATTTGTCCTAATATTTAAAGTAAAATTCGTCTATAATATGTTCTAATATTATCATTATGAAATATGGAAATAATTTATTAAACATGTTGATGTCAAAAAGAACGTTACTTATAGTAATTAATTAATATTTTGAACAGATCTGTAAAGAACCAAGATCATATGAAGATTTCTTTTATCAATTTATTTTTTTGGAACAACTGAAAAGTTGGTTGTTTTCGAGCAATGAGAGATTTTTTAATTCTACGTGTTTTCCATTTATTGTAAGCCACAGTTTTCTCGTAGGCAGTTAAAGGAATTTAATATCAGCAATGGGTTTCCTGATATAGTTTTAAAAATTAAGAGCCAACGGGTTTAAAAATATTTTTGATCATTATAATGTTAACTTTGATTCGATCATTAATATTTAAACAACCAGATTTTTTTTTCAAAGTCTGTATAAAAGCAGTTAAGGGGGGGATTGAGTGAAATTAAGTTTTTCTTAATTTTTATATTTATCTATAATGATAAATATATGAAAGTAAAAAAGCTTTTGTTTTCTTATTATACATTAAGAAAAAATGAATAATTTATTATAATTGATTATATGCAAAATAAAACTTTTTAGATTCGTCCAAATCACCAACCTTTTGACAATCTATTTGACAACATAAAACAAATCATGAATATTGAGATCAATAAAATATTTATTATAAACTACAGTAAAAAAATCAGAACCCATAAAATTACTTCCTGTCATGTCTTATAACGATGTAAAATTCACCGTGTAACATGCGAGTTTTTTTGTAGTGACCCATAATTTCAGAGTCTTCTTTAAGTTCGGATTTTATATAACACTATGAGTTTACTCAAAATCGGAAAGATTTGTCCATCACATTTCAGTATTAGAAATTCGTGTACCCGATTTTGTGTTTGATGAGTGTATATTCCGGTTAGAAATTTATCTCCGTCGAACCTTGGACACTAATATCAGTTATCATTTTGATAAATATAACAACTTGATAACATAATTCATCGATGTGCATGACTGTTCATTTTTATTACTAAACAATTTAAAATATAAGTAAATTGTATAGTATTGTGAGATAAGAATACGTTTCATATAAATAGTACTATATTATTGAAATTTAGAATAAGATATGAGGCGACAAAATATTATTTTATTCTATGTAGACATAAGTATCAGACAGATACATGTACTCGTACGTATTGTATAAAAGTAGATATAAATTAAAATCAAATGTGCATATTCAAAAAACAAAAAAACAAAAATCATTGTTTAAATTATATATTATTTATACAAAAATACTTTTTCGACCGGATACGAACATATGTCGAAAAAAAACCAAAATTTCGTTCTTGATCAAAGGATTTTGGTAAACAATGAAATAGCATGTCACGTGGTAATGGTGAGTGTTATCGAAATCGAATTAAATTTGTTGAGTGGAGGGGGCAAAAAATTATATCTTGTTACTCAGTACTTATTACACGTATGATATATGTTGGTCAGTTACTTATCTTTATTCCTCATGGCATGTTATAAATAATTATACATCTATAACTAACATAAAGTTTAAGGTTCGGCGACACTGGCTACCAGTGGCGTCGTTTCAGTTTATTCTAGAGGAGGGCAGTTGATATGGTCTTACTGAATTGCCGATTCAGCGGATAATTTTACCAAAATGCCGATAAACTCGAGGGAGGAGGATGTGGAACTAGTTCAAAAATGTGATGATTCGTACTTTGTACATAGGCGCCCGTACAAATACTCGTCTCATTTCTTTGATTTACAACACGTCAATACGCGTTACAAAAGACGTGTTTACGTTTTGGTGATGTGCCGACTTCGGATTACTTAAACTGCGGCAAACGCTCGAGTTGCTTTCCCCTTCCTCCGAATGACGCCACTGCCGGTAGCGGTATCGGAAAACGACCGTACGTTCCCGATTCGACCGCGTGGTCAGCGAATTAAACGATTTTATTTAATTGGTTTCCGTCCGTATACGCGCCGTAACGCCGTACGACCGCAGCCCACGATTTACGACTCCGCAAACAGATTGTGTCCCGCGTGACATTATTTATTTATCGTTTACGGTGGCGTATGAAGCCCGGGACAATATACGCGCACAAACACGTGGTACTTTTGGCCATTCGGCTGGCGCGATGACGTTTGTTTTGATTGTTTTTTCTTTCCTGCACGACGCGAACGTGGACGCAAACGCGGCGGTGACTTATTGCCGACCGTACACAGATGTCTATTACAATGGCGGTAATGTAACGCTGGCGGTCATTAACTCGGATAACTACAGTTGTTTCGACCGGCGAGTTTCATACCCACTTGGTGGTGGTGTTATTGTAACTGCGCACCATGTGCGCCGTGTACCGTCGCATCCCGCTGCGCCGTAACCGCGGTCGTTACCCGCGACGACACCCTCGTTCGATTTGCAATCATTTACAGAACCGCATTAAACCTGTCGTCGCGAACGATGGACAGAGGAAAGACAAATAAACGATATTCGCGTACCGCAAACAAACAGACGTCGGTATAGATAATTTTCATAAAACGCAACGCGAATAGACGACACGCGGTCACGCTGCGGTGCACCGCGTTATAATAGTATGATTTGATTGCGCTTTTCGATTGAGTTGCCGACCAGCGCGTCGCCGTCCTCCCGTCCGGGGCAGTCTGTATCCCGAAGGATTTATATATAAATAGCGTCCCAGGGGACCGCGTTAAATAGACTCGTCACCCCTTTGCCGCGAACCGTCGGGCCCGCCGCGGCGGATTTGATTTTTTCGACGTGAACATATTGTCGCGCAGCCGGGTTAAACGACACGTTTACGCGCGCATTCGGTTCGCGACACGGCTTTTGCGCGCCGCGATACGCACGCGCTCGCCCGCACGTGTTACCGCGGGCCCGCGGGGAATGTCATCAGCGCCGTTTGTTCCCGTCCCTCCGAACGAATAAAATGGTACGTGCGCGTATCGCACACCGCCAACAGGGTTTCTTCTTTGTGCTGTCCCTCGGTGTCCGACTCGCTTGTCCAAGAGTCGCCCGCGCGTGACCACGGGTCGATTGAGGTCCGACGACTTGGCCGCACGATAATCAACGCGTCGAAACCCGATCGAGAGTGTACAGCGTTTACACGTTCAACACTGTTTCTGGGCTGCGTTTAAGATATTAAATATATAAAATATGATTTAAGAACGGGCGATGACAAGTTTTTATGTATTCCGGAAAAAGTTTTTCCCCGAATGCATAAACACGAGAGAAGTACACTTCCAGTAATATTTAAGTCATAAACATCATTTTACCTCGGTACAACTCGATCGTCTAATTGTTTGCACCGTCGATTATAGCCATGCGACTGTAACCGAATTGTTGAAATTCACCAAGATTAGACGGATTTTCGACTTTAATCGAATCGATTCGTGCGATCAAGTCGAACATGAGGTTACACGTTCAATTGCCTTTCGATTTCGCTGCACGGCAACGGTCGTTCGGCCGCGATCGAGCCGTGTAAAAGCGTTCGCGCCCTACGACAAGCACAGGCACCTCAGAGAGCACTCCTCACTAAAGAGATATCCTCTCGCGTCCCCCGCGGAACTCTTCGAAAAAAATTACCCGATTTCTGCGCCGCACATTTTCGTGTGTTCTTGTGACGCAGCGCAGCATAGTCTTATATCAGTTAGAAGTTCTAACTTGGAACGTATTAGCGCGTATTCGGTGTCAGAGCTGTACAGAACAGAACTGTACCGACTTACGTCACGCAGTGTTGGACGATGTCAGTAGGTGGGAATTATCGGTATTCGTAATTTTAGTTATCCTATAACTCCTCGTAAATATATTTATATTATTTACATTGAAAAAACACCAGTTACCATCGGTGCTATACCGTATTTGTTTTTTTTGTCCATCAGTTGTGCGCCCGAGTTTGATACGGAATAATTGTGCGAGTGTGTGTATTGAATTTTTATGCAACGGAACGTAAAGCTGAGGAGTTGATGCGAGAATCTCGTAAACGTAAGCCCGATAATGAATTACGTAGTAGCGATGAGTTTTTTCAGTTCGCGACACGTCGTTCAGTTCAAAGACCACTGATTCTGAAGAATTTGAAGCGTATTTACGTTTATGAGATTTGAATGCACCGAAGCCGTCGAGTAACGGCCGACAAGTGTAAAAATATCGCGAATTCGACAGTTTACATAAACGCGAATGCAACAAATTCATAATGCGCGAAGCTCGTTTAAAAAACAAGCTCGAAATCGTGATTCCGATAACCGAACCGCCGCGAAACGTCTGTACCGACGAATTTCCCGATAACGAATTCGATCGTCGTTTTATCCAAAACGAATTCGGTGTTTCCTGCGCTGTTCGCTTTTGGTCCGAGAAAGCTACGAACCACGTTCCCCAGAAAACCGTGAATCTCGTGCGCCAAAAAGTATCCAGACGCAGATTCTCGCACAATACGAGCGTGCGCAATACTTGAAAACTCTGTTCAATAGCAGAGTTTCCCGTTCTGCTACGATTAACGGTTTCAGTTATCCTCCGTTTGCGTCCGATTTACCGCCTCTCGATCCCGTCTCCGAGCGATAAGTGTTACCGCGTCTTCCGTTTTCGATGGAAAACAGGTCGTGCCGGTTGTACGCGAACACGTAATGTCAGCCGAACGATACTCGCGAAGCTTCGACTGTGCATGGCTGCGTCCGCGATCAACGGGATCGCGGACGCACGCCGTATAGGAAATTCTCAAAAAAAAAAAAAAAACGATCAGCCTTACCGTTTCGTGCGGCATTCGACAACGTTCGCATCGTTTTCGTGGACGAAAACATTGCTCCACAGCCAAATCAACTCACGTTTACAGCGTATACTACGAGCACCCGTTCTCGGGTATGGATATGGTATTTACCGGTAACCTACGGCAACTCCTGCCCGTTTGCAGGACGCCAATTGTGTATTTTCACGCTGTAAATGCGTTTCCATTTTCGAAATATGGATCAAAAACGATCAACCTGTAGAATATGATTCGTTCGGGTGGTGTCGCTGTATTCGAGAACATGAATATCAGTTCTCCCAATGGATTACTACAATCGATCGAGTACGATTTGTTCGAGTTAAATCGAGAAAATATGAACGTGAAACGAATTGCGATATCTCACGAAGATATCGGCGACATTTGTTCGATCGAGACGACCAGGGATGACCAACCCGCGGCACACCTTGGTAAGTATGCGGCCCGCGAGATTTATCAAACATTTACAAAAAAAAATGTATTTTTGTCCCAATAAAATAATCTGGAATGCCCGTACAACACGGAATCCGTATTTTTAACAACGTATTCGCAACAAACTGTTTGATTCATCGACAGAATCTTTATTCTCAAGTATTGACGATGAACCATGTTATGCAAGTAGTCATATAAACAGTGAATTACATTCGATCACTTGTGTTTCTTCACCGACAGTTTAAAGAGTTCTTGAAGGAATTGAATTCAGAATACGGTGATAAAAACAATAATAATTCATTCTGTTTATTTCAAATAATTAATGCACCAAAATTTGTTTGTAAGTATAATTAATCCTGTTTAAAATGCTTACTCCAAATTGTTTTTGAATTGGGGCAAAACACTAATATAATTTTATATGCGGCCTGCGGGATCGTAATATATTTCCAAAATGGCCCGCAAGATCATTTGGGTTGGCCGCCTCCGGAGACTACGATCGATTGTAAACGAACTCTACTTGTTTCAGTTTCCGAGTTTCAGTTTCATATCTCCGAGTACACCATTTGAAAGAATTAAAGAGTTCTTCGTCTTAAATCTAATGGCATACGGTCCTAAATTAAAAGGAATGTTCGAGGTGTTCGAAAAGTATAATAATCACGATTTACCCATACTCGTTGGCGGAGACTTAAATTTGGATTTACGAGGATCACAGGGAACGGAATTTATCGAATTCATGCGTACCGAACTAGGATCAGGATTAAGTAACGATCTGGCAACCTCTACTTCGCGCAATTCGACTTGCATCGACGTTGTCGACACATCGAGCAGCTTGAAACGCGTGAGTATGTTTTGTATTTCAATACACACAATCTTTATCATAAATCACTAAAAGTGTTGTAAATAACGATTCTTAGGTGAAATTAAAAAAAAATTATTTTCAAAAAATTCGCATTCAATAAATAATTAACATGTGATCTTTGAAACTTGTTTATTTTTTACACGTGTTAAAAAAGTTACCTACAATTTAATCCTCGTCCCCTTGTATCTAATAACTAATAATCGACCTCGACATTTTTATGCCAACTGTATTCAGTAGAAACAAGACATACACATGTACCGATGTATCTGCATGTAGCGTGGACACTCTTTGAGTTATTATTTCATAACAATTTTTCTTTGTACCATCGTCGTGGATTAAAAAAAATTCAAAAGTTTTCATAATTTTGTCGAATATTTTTGAGACGATTACAGCCCCGAACTCTTTTTATCCGTACAGAAAAACGTCACGGTCGAGGAACGTAATTCTATGCAACCAAAATCGTGTCACTGATTTACGGAGTACAGTAGTTACGCGGTCCGGCCGGCGCTACTCATGACTACACGACGTGCCACTCGACAATATGAGATGCCCGACCTAATTGCTCTCAAGGCGTTTCAACGACGACCCGTGTACACTACGATAGTAGTAATATTGCTATGGATTACTTGATTATTATTGCTAACGTTATTGTTATGAAAAAACACGCTACGTTTTTGTAATTTGTTGTTTTTATTGCGTTTAAACACGGATAGAAAACAAAAAGAAATGCGTGCTCATCATCATATTCTTGTTTGTTTCTGAAACTCTATAAGCTAACGAAATGTAAGCACCACATAAAATTATATTTTTATCTATTGTCCAAGAGTGCTTTTATCGTACTTAGAGTGTTTTAATTCGCACACATAAACCAAAATCGATTTTAGACATGTAATATACTTTAATAGGATACAAAATGACTATAAGCTTATTTATTGGTAAATTCGAAAAAAAATTTCAATTGTAAGAATATGAAATATTTATTATGTTTTGCTGTGGAAATATTTTTACATGGTATTAAGCCGTAAATTTGACCACTATAAAATTTCCCTTTAAAACGTATTTATTGATTTATCTGAAATCAAGCACAACATTCTCATTGCTTTATTCGTTTGATTTATGTATTGTGTGTATGGTTAAAAATAAATATTTTCATTGCGATATTTATTAACAATATGTTACGTTTTTATCTCTTCACTATATTATTATGTATCCATATTAATAATTATTATCGCTGTTTAAGATGTCACTGGCACGTATTTGTCAAATATTAATATTAATTCATTATTGATTAACATTTTAACAATTAATAAAATTATACCTTAGATGATTATTAAATAATTGTTGTTTATCGTGAATATAATTATTTTGTTTCGTGCCTAACTGACAACTAATATTTAGCATTGCAGTATTTTTTTGATCAAATACAGTTCTCTCACTAACAAATTTATTTTTTTATTAATTATAAACAAGGTTGGGATTTTATAACACTTAAAATTGCATAAATATGCGCTATAATATTACCTTAAAAATCGCTAAATAAGCTTTAAAAATATGCAATAAAAAGAACAAAAAAAAAAAGAAATTTATTGTTTAATAATTTTATACGAGCACGCGAGACGAATGTGGACTATATAAAGCGAATTCTACACTTGTTCGTTGATAAACGGCTATTAGTAGATATAGTAGAAATCGACAAAAAAACCAACAAAATCAGTAGATAATAAAAATTAGAACCAAATAACTATAACGAAATAATTGTATTATATTAGACCTACCTATATATTATTTCTGTAATTGTACCGAGTTGCATCAGCGTAATCGGTCTATTTACTTAATCTATACATTTATAATTTAATTTAAAATTAAAATGTTGAACCTTAAACATTCGATTAACAAAAATCAAAAATCACGTTTACTAAAATACAATTTCATAAAATATGCCAGATTTTGAATAAAACACAGGTAAAAGGCAAAAAAGTCTCAAAAATGCTATATTTTTTAATATGTATCCTTGCAACCGATGGTTAATAATATATAAATATTTTACCAAAACCATATAAAAACAAAACAATATGTTTAATCATTTCGATGGTAAAATAATATTATATCTTAGTAGAAAAGTCTTCTAACGTGTAGGTGTTATTGATAACATGTTTCGTGTGAATACTTTTTAGAATTTTAAAGACATGACCGAGGGAGGCGTGTAACAAGAAAGAAAAAAATAAATAAATAAAAAAAAACGAATGAAAAATAATAGAGAGAAAACGGAACAAAGTAAGTCGTTTGGTATTTTTACCGCACGAAGGGCACTTATAGCAGTAATACGCCAATGGTACTTGCTCGGATTTTCAGACAAGTCGTAATGTATTCTCGGGTGGTCGAGATGCAAACCCTGGTAAAAGAGAATAGCTCGTGGTTGATGAGGTTTCTGAAAGCACTCATAGCCCTCGGTACCCTGCCGGTATGTCATTACGACGTTTTTCGCGAGCACAGGATCAGATAAGGTACACGCACAACAATAGCGATACGTTAAGCCCTTCGCGCGATGACGGTGCCCGTACAGGGACGATTGGTCGCGCGGACCGCATGTTTGCGCGACCGTTGCGCGGTTGTTCCCGTTGCTCTGCCACTGCGTGACGTCGGACGACGCGAACGGGCGTTCGTCCGCCAAAAGCTGTGCGGGCGATCTCGGAAAACACAACGATCGTCGTCGGACGCTCGGCATATGGCACGCGGTCGCCAAGCGGAGGAAACGCGCGCAACGGTCGCGTTTCATTACGATAACCGTACGCGCACGGGCACGTAACAATGTCGCGAAAACAATCCGTTTTTGACGGCGCTCGTTAAGTGCACACGTCCGTGTCGTATCGCGTCGGCGCGCGGACCCACGTGAAGTGCACAGCGAAATGATAAACAAGACGCGCGTTCTTTTGTTTCGCCGGTGCCGTTTTTAATTTTTTTTTTTTTTCCTTTCGCGGTCCCTTTCGAGCGCAAAACACCCCGCGCAACGTCGTGCACCGCCGCGCGTGGCCGGCGACGAGCGGGTGCGGTGTTACGCGATAACGAGACGCGATCGTCGGCAGTCGGCGGAGAGAGCGGGTGCATACCTAACGCGTAGACGAGGTCCCCGTGTCGAGTGGTTCGGTTCCTGTTGTGTAGGGCCGCGTACAGAAAAAAAAAAACAACAGTAATAATAATAATAACAGTAAAAAAAAAAAAAAAAACGAATCCGTGAAAACACCCCTCGCGGCGGACGCATTGTTGTTTGATTTGTGACGGGAACCCGCGTGCGCAGCGTCACCCTCGTACATAATATACTTTTGAAACCGAACGAACCGAACGACTCGGCGGCGGTCACGTGCTGCGCATGCCGTTCGAGTCAGATTTTCGGGTAACTAACGAGCTACTGATATCGTTTTGATTGCGCGCACAAGTTCCACCGCGCGTTTAGTGCGTTTTTTTTTCTCGCCCACGTATCGCTGCCCCGGAAAAATGTACATTAAAAAAAAAAACAACCCTTGCGCGATCCAGTTACCGTACCCGCTGCCGGACCCGCGTTTCCTGGTTTCCCACAACGCGCGCGCGACGACGACGTCCGCAACACAATAGCCCGAATATTAACTCACGTACAAACAGCCCTAACCGACTAATTTCCGTAAGACTTACATGGCAGTGCGATACCGACGCCCGCCGCCGTCGTCGTGCTTCCGGTGTGCGCACGAAGAGCAACGTGCATGTGTGCGGGGAACGAGCTATAGCGGCCGACAAACACGTATGAACATGGTCCTGCTGTGATTGTATTAAAAAAAAGCACAAATGATAAAAAAAATTTGATTCGGGGACGTCATGTTTGGAGTGATTTTTAACACCAACCCAGTGACCTCGAATCATTAGGGAATTCGATTTTTCTCCTCGTCCAAATACTTCATATCGAATGTATACGTCATGTTTTACTAATATGTATAATATGTACTTTTGGACGTATAGATATCTCCTGTGGCACAAATTTAACTTTAAACCAAATTTGGGCAGTACAGTAATACATTACATTATTCAAATCGAAATCTAATATAAATTAAAAAATAACAGAAAATCTCAGGAGCAAAATGTATCGGTTTTAAATTTGATATACGTACCTTAAGAGTTATAATAATAAAAAAAAAAAAAAAATGTGAATTATCAATTTAGAAATATTTTAAATAAAATTCGATCATAGTGAATAACGAATTTACAGCAAAATTTTATATTCATATGATGTTTCAGTTATGAAGGAAACGAAGTTACACAATTATTAATAACTAATTATATTATACTATTAAAGCTGACAAAATAATATATTAATAATATTTAATTATACCGTAAATGAAATATGATGCACTTTGATCCCTTTCCAATAATTCATAACGAAAATCTTCATACACGTTTTGGCATTTAATGATACAAAGAAAAATTTGATTTTTACATATATTTTTATACTGGGTAGTCTGATTAAAAGTACATTTTTACAAAATCATAATAATTGTTCTAAACAAACAGTTTTAAAATTTATAATTCAATAATGAACATGTTTTGTTGAAAGTCGTAGACATATGTTAAGCGTTAGCTTACGAGTATACCATATATTATTTAAGATACAATTAACAAAAAAAAAAAAAAAAGTATTTAAAAGTATTTGGTACACAGTTTAACCGATGGTTTTAAAAAGACCAAGTTTATATTTAATATTGTACTTATACAAAACATGGCTGTTGACCATATTGTATTTTCGTTACAAAGTCTGTTTCATCGTAAATTCACAATTTGATTTCTCCCGTTTTATCGCTCTTTAATTGTAAAATTGTCTTTCGTTTCAAAGAAGAAAGATTGTTATCAGATCTTCACTTGGTCAGAAAATTTAAAGTGGTAAATATTAGTATCCACGTAGAAAACATATCACGTGTCATCTTTCCAACAGAACACCATCGTCGTGTTTCATTATCAAAGATAGCACTATTCACTTGGGAAAATGAATAGAAAGAAATCTACCATCTTAAGTCTTACATACTTGACGTCTTGGGAATATTACTTTAAAACATCTTCCACACTTGACTCGCTAATAGCAATTGTGTCTGAGACGTCAACGCGTTATTTACTTTCTCAGTGGAAGTGTTTTCTACATTTAATGTCGTTTGTCAGTGATTCTCAAACACGAGAAAACTTTGGTGTATCATTTTTCAAATAAAATGCATTGTACAAACACATAATTTTTTCGATGTTTAGTGTGATTGTTCTTCGAGTTATTACATAAACTCTACTTATTTGTTATCATACGGTGTTAACTATTCGAAATTAAATCGCAGCATTGAACGAAATGTATGTTCTAATTGTTGAGGTAAAGAGTCAGAGTAGTGTTCTCGAATCGTGCACAAAGTTACTTACTCGTGATAAGAACTAAACTCTAAAAATATTTTTGTTCGCACTTGACAACATCGTGAACGACTACTATCATCGATGAGTCTATGATTCGTACACGATGATTTCGACCCTGATATAATTTGTCGTATTTTTTTCCCGTAAATTCCTCCTCCGCCTTCTACGCATTTTCATAAAATATAGACAAAAAAAGAGAAAGAGAGAGGACGAAGAGATAACCATCACGATTGCAGCTACGGATAACATTTTTCTAATGATATTTTAATTAATATAAACTATAAAGAATCCCGTGAACTTTGTGGGCGAAAAGTTGAGAAAATGTGTATAGGACAGTGCTCGGGTACATACATATCTGTATAGTGATGCTATCGTCGCGCGGGGAGTAGGGTTCAAAGGGACTGCGTACAGCAGAGCACAGGAGCAGCGCTGGGGCATAGCAGCAGCAGCAGCCGCGCCGGCGGTCGATGGGAAAGTTGTTATCTGCTCCTTGAATGGTCGGCAACCCCTTCTGCGTGCCCGATCAATATCTGCAGATACGAGCGCCGCCGTGGGCGAGAGGGGAGGGTCAGGGCACCGCCGGCAGCCGCCATCTTGATTTCACACCTCTCTTCTGCGACGATAAAATTCAAGATGTCGGAGGGGGGAAATTCTCTTCTCCTCGCGGTGTATTTGCCTTTTCTCCTCGTCCTCGCAGTATAAATAATATATCCCTCGCCCCCCCCCCGCACACGCCGTTTACATATTATTATGCGATATCGAACGTACACACGCGCGCGCTCCCGTTTTGTACTCTACACACTGACGGCACTCCGGGGCCGAATGGGTGCCGGGGTGCGTTTTATGAATATTTAAAATCAAATTTGCCCGCGGCCCTGCGCCAAAGGAGAAAGATAAAACGGTTTTCGCGGCTCGCCACAACGCGCGTACGTATTACGATGCGCTGTGATGATCGGTTAGGGCTGAGACGGACACGTTTGCGAACCGCCGCGGCCGCCACCGCTGTTGGACGACCCTCGTAGCCAGGACAAAAGGAACGCGGAGCGAATTTGTTTCGAAATCCAGATCGGCACGCGGACCCCGGTGGAGGTTAAGTGAAAGCGATACCGTCACACGTGCACCGGACGAGCAAATGTTTGCGTTCCGTACGCGGTCCGACGGCGATGATCACGCGGACGTTACCCGTGACCGGTCGAGTCGAACCTCGGTCCGTATTTCGTTTTGCAGATATCGTTAGTTTCTCACGTTCGAAACCGTTCAAATTTCTTTTCTTTCTTTCTTTCTAACCTAACCGTTCGATTTTTTTTTCTTTCGTGGTGCTCGACTACCGCTCGGCGGTTCTCGAACGTTCGCGAACTTTTCGCAGCCGATTTCGGTTTTCCATTCCGACTTTTAGGTAATTACTCTAATATTACTCTTAGACCAGATTTAAAAAATAAACTCTACTCAGAAAAAGTAGGCAATCACTTAAAAACGTTATAATACCGTCTCACCTGTTACTGGTTAAAAGTTATAACGTATTGTTTTAGCGGGGGGGGGGGGGGGGGGAATAATGCGTTTGCTAATTTGTTTTTCACTATAAACGTCTTCTATAGATGAGCATATGAGACAAATATTACTATAAATGATTTTCAATCACTCTAATCATTACTTTACGATCTCGTACGACCGCATATTGTTCTGTGCATTTTAGTTTGAAAAATGAAGAAATAATTCTTACAGCAAAAATACACTTTGTAATATTATGTTCTTTTTATTATAATCATTATACTATTGAATTCATATACATCTTATGGTTTATTTTACATATATGTCAAAACTGTTTGAAAATATTTTATTTCTATCAAATGATCAAAGAGAGAATCGGAATAAAGAAAAATATATTAATGCATCAGAAAATACTAAAAATTATTATTACATAAATAATAAATATATAAATAAATAAATAATAAATTATATATATAAATTATTATATAAAATTAAAAAAGTAATTTTTATTTATTTTTTATTTCGACATAAAACGAACAGTGTATTTTAAAATCCCGCGAGAATCCAAATCATGTGATTTCGATGTTTTATAAAAATAATATTACTTAATAGTTGTCATAGGCAATCTCGAAAAATCAATTAACGTTTTTCTTAGTTACCACTGGAAACAATTATTGATACCTCGATAGTAGAATTATTCTTACATTTTCCGTCGATTTCGTTAATTTTGTCTTCCGTATTACGAATTCGTTTTGTAATTTATTCGTTTCAAATATACCTAGAGCATATTTTATTGTTTTTATATTTAATTTGTTGTGGAAGATAAATTAAAAAACAATGAACAGCATGGAAGCAATTTGTATTTGTGATATAGTCGGCCACCTGAAAGTTAAGAAGATGATGTATACGACAAAGAAATGTTCGCTGTGTGATCAGAGATGTCTTTTTAGAGTTTTGAAAATGGTTAAATGCATCGGTAAGGTAGACATATATGACTAGAGATAAGATTTTGGTACAAAAACAAAAGTTTCTAAAAAATACAATTCTATCATCAAAATCCTCATTCTATTTTTGGGAACTCGCGGGATTAAGTAAAAGTACTGTATTCTAACTAAAACTTGAATATTCCACGTTTGACAGCGTGCAATCGTGTGATGCACAAAAGGTGTTTTGAGGTGGCTAAAAATCAGTTAGTGCTCGCACCGTCCGGCGGTATAGTGGTGGACCAAAACATCAGTACCCTAGCCACTCTTGGCCATAGACGCCAAATACTCGGTGTTACTGCAGATACTGAAAAACAAAAGGCTGGAAACCGCGGTCCAGAGTTACGGACTGAAGTGCTATGGCTGTGGAACACTAAAAATTCGGCGGTCTACAGGATGAAAGTAGAATTGAAAATCGGCGAAAAGTATTACGTGGATTATTACAAGCTAGATGTCAAAAAGTTGTGTTGATAGCAGCGGTGATAATATCGGAAAAGGAAAGAAGCTTATGGAAACAAAGCTTACAATAGTTATTTTACCTAAAGCATTAAGAAGTTGGATGATGTAAAATTAAATTGAACATATAAATACAACGAAATAGTATAGGGTTAGGTATTTTGAAGGCATAGGTAATCTCGTGTTATTATTTGTTGAACGTATAATGTAATTATCATACAACACGATTGACTTGAAAATTACATTATAAGTTCAACAAATAATACGAAATTGCCTGTGCCACAAAAATACCTATAATATTTCGATGTACTAATATGTTCGATTTTTTTTTATATCATTCGACTTCTTAATGCACTAGGTAAAATAACTATTATAAGTTTTGTTTCATAAGCTTATTTCCTTTTCTTATTTCACGCTAAGGACAGTTAAAAAAAAAAAAATAAAGAAGCCAATGGCACGTAGTGTTCCCAAATGGCCATCCACCTAAGAACCAAAGTACGCAAGGCGCCAGTATTTGTGAATAAGAAAACTATATTAACTGTTTTTCAAGATGCACACATTTTGGTTTAACCTAAAGCTGCGTTTAAACAGGTCGACCGCGGTCAAATGACTGTTGCCATGCAACAAAATTGAAAGAAAATTTAATTTGTAAACTAATTTTCGACTTAGTCGCATGATCAATGATTTAATTCGATTAAAGTTGAAAATCCGTCTACTTTTGGTCATTTTTAACAATTCAGTCATTGCCCTTTGGCTAAAATCGACCATTTAAACAACTAGGACATCATATTGTACTGAATGGTATTTCTACTTTCAATATTGATGGCAGTGTTTTTCGCATTTGTTAAAATCGAGTAAACCGCTTTTTGGTTTTAATCGAATCGAATCATTTAGTCGTGTAATTTAGTAAAAAATAAGTTTAAAAATTTAATTTACTTTCGTTTTTGTGTAAATTTAGCTTTAGATTAAACCAAAAAATACACATATAATGCCAACGACCATACCACGTTGAATATACCAGTAACATTATTTAAATATTATTTATATAATGATATATTAAAATACATAATAATAATAATACTATAGCATGATTTTTTCATTATTTAACGATTGTTTTTTAGTAATATTATTAATATTATTATGCAATGCACACGTACAAATAAGGTAAGTACACGTATTGTTGTATTATCATGCAACTGTCAATAAGTAGTTTACAAAATATTAATTTCTTAAATACATCATTTTTATTGCTAGGCAAATGTGCCAATGTATCTAATGTAAATTTCAAACAAACAACTGAATTTTATTGAATTTTTTTCAAACAAAAATATCATATATCTCTTATTTTCATAACACAGATTGGTTTATAATAACAAGGATATCTATTATTAGTTAATGATTGAACTGTGTAATTTAAGGGAAAAAATAAAATGCATTATCGTGATTATAACATTATATTATACAGATTTGTACTCGTAGATAAATAAATAGGCCTTTTTTATGGATAGTCAAGATGAAGATAAAATCTTAAATGTGGCTAAAATATAAATAAGCAGAAAAAAAATTACAATCCTAATATTATTTTTTATTATCATATGATTTAGTTTTAAATCATTATAATTTTGTATTAGTGTTTTAGTTGCACTAATGCATTTTTGTAACAGCTATTATGTTTACAGTTAAACATTTACTTTCATTTACTCACTCAGGATTATATCTTACTACAACATCACATATCATTGAACGTAAATATTATACTAATTATTATTGTAAAGCTTAATATACTAATTTATGCTCGACTATATTAGTTAATTATATCACACCATGCATTTTTAAGTTAATTATGAGTTTCTGCGTTTTGCTAAACATTAGAAATTTGCAAATTTTATTTAGTCATTGACCTACTTAAATACATTGTACTTAATAAAAGTAAATGTGATCATTGTATTTTCGATATAATCAACTATTTCAGGCGTGAATCCATAGTTTAAATTGAGAAGAGGCGTTTCCCTATGGTTCCGTCCTTGTATTCACGCCTGAAATAATCTAAATGTTATATTATAAAGATCATAAATTGAACATTTATTAAACAACTAATTACTAGAAACTATTCTTGACAAATTACGTTAAAAAGTACTATTTAAAACTAATGATTAAATAAGATTTTTTTGTAATTCGTTGAAATTTCAAACAATAAGCCAAAATATAATGATAAACAATTTAGCTCGAGATAAGTGAAAATGTTATTATTTTAATAACCTTGGCGTTCCTTAGTTAAAAATTAATTAACTGATATATCTATAGATCTATTACACATAATTAACATTATTTTAGTAATTTATATTTATATTTATGTTATTATGTTAATATATATTTAGTTATTCTGAACAAATATTTTTTGAAATAATATTTTTTCCCCAGAATTAATGGCAGCCAATATGTCATATAATATTAACATTGTTATCCTGTTCAGTTATTAACACTTTTAATAAATTATAGGTTTACAAATAATTCATGACAAATGTGAAACCATATAACCATAAAACTATTTTTAAATCTTAAATATTGCGCAAGGTTTTTGTACCTATATGTATATTTTTATATATTTCTACTGAATAATGAAATTAACGGTTGTAACATTGTTTTAGTTGACTTTGTATACGTACTCATGTACAATAATAATTGAGATGCAAATCATTACACTATGATATAAGTGATTGGTTATACAATTTAACTATCAAATGGCCGTATTAATAGTTGAGTAACATTGCATTCGATGAAATAGTTATTTATGGATGGTGTAAATACGTATATGAAGCGGAAAACTATTTGTATTGTGAAATCGACCGATCAACATAACATTGGAATTTGTTTAAAAGCTATAAGCGTTCACTACTTCAACATTCCTCTGAATAACTACTAATGACGGACCCAGCGTTATGTACACATAAATATGAAAACATTTTTTTTACAATTGATATTTACTGTGTGTGGAAAATCTGTAATAATTTACCTGTATATCGTGTGCGTACAAATAGCTTATTGTTTGACAATCGGCTATGGTGTTATTGCGGTTTAGTTAAGTGATCACATACGAACCGGCTTAACGCCGCGTTTTCTGTATTCTTCTTTGATAATGGTGTCCATGTCAATATAATTAATAGTCATCGCGCGCGGTGTGTATATGTATCCGGCGGAGTTAATAAATATCGTGTGACACTAATATCGACTTATCATTCTTTTTTTTTTTTTTTGTCATGTCACGCTTATTTTATTTTATTTATTTATTTTTTGTTACATCCCGAGTTAAAAGCGGACTTTAATCGAAAAATAGGTCAATAATCCCCTTATAAAAAGAAATAGCAGGCACTGGTGTTTTGGTATCCCCAACAACTTTTGAGGGGTCAAAAACCATTCACACGGGTCTTAAATCTGACGCAGCGCTGGCAGCTATGACACTTCGATTATTGATGGGGCTTTGTCGAATGCAATATTTATACCCGATCCCTTTACGCAACTCATAACAACATATATTCTGGATAACTCTTTACGAATGGTACGTTTTTACGGTATAATATAATCAGCATCGCGGTTCGCAAATGTAACGATCAATCTTATTGCGAATCTGCATAATTTTATGTACGTGTTGTTGAACCAACCAAATAGGTCGTTACGTATTTCGATCGAGCGTTCTCGGATCGCTAGGATATTGCTGGTTGATCCGGTGAACGCGCAGGCAAGATAGTCGATTCTTTGAACGTTGTATTTTGTTAGACCTTTGTATTGGTTTTGTTCTTCTTCGAAAATTTATTTTACCCATAATAATACGAACAGTAAAGTTTAATCAATAATGTTGAAGATCTATCGATATAATTAATGCGTTATCCACGACGATCAATTATATCTTTATGGCAAGTACATATTATGTAAACCGATTTTTTTCACCACGGTAAAAATGTTTAATATCTGCGATGTTCTATTTATGAATATGAAGTTTTAATCAGTTCAATATTATATTATTTCTATTGTCAACTAAAAATACGATCTTGTTCTGGATATTATAAATTAAAAACATAAATTATGTATTCATTATATCACTGTAGAAACATATTTCATATTGATTTTTAAATTCATAAAGTTTTGTTAGTTTATTATACTTGTTTGTAGTTGTTTCATAAAATAAAGTAAGTAGCTATTATTAGGACTTTGCAAACTCCATGTCACCAAGTATGGTTTAACGTTTTAAAGTAGTTTTTTTTATATAGTTTAGTCAATGAAGATTATTTTCATAAAATAACTTTTAACTTTTGAAGAATTTTGGATATGGTTACTAAATTACAAACGGATGAATTTTGTACCAAAATAAATACCGTGAATCGTAACAACCATATCAAAATTACGTGAATAAATAAAAGATTTTATGATAATTTAGTCACGATAAAAATGCCAGGATATATAAAATTTGTTTAAATATTTACTGAATTTTATTTACAACATTTGTTATAATAAAAAAATAAGTTTAGCTTACAAAATATGTTGTATTTATAAATCTACAAAAACAAAGAATTGAACATTTTTTTTTTGAAAATAACGTATATTACATACCGTGAGCTTGAAGATTGATAACTTTAACATTGTGTCAAAATTGCAAGAATTTTTATACATTCGATTGTAGTTTATGTTCAGCAAATATTTATTGCTGTTGTAGTATATTTGGAAAACGATTATAAACCAACTTTACGGCAAATTAATTAATCCACGAAGTCAAGTGATTTCAAACATTTCGTTTTATAAATATTTGAATCTTTGTAGTAGCACAACGTTATAATTTTATACTCTCGTCACAGTTATACAAGTTTTCTATAAAATAATGTTATTACTTCGGATCTGGATAGTAAAATATTTGATCGAATGTTTTTGCGAGTTGTAATTAAAACAACGGTGCGATGATATGTATAGCAAGCAATTCAAATAATATCGATTGCTTGAAAAATATAAATAATTCAGTATTCGACTGTGTATTATTTAAAATGTATAAAGTATATAAGTTAGTAGTGCGCCTATGAGTTATAGTTTGGTTTGCGTGGTGCATGATCGATAACATCGACGTATCCGTTCGGGTTTACGACAAAACGGAGAAAAAGAAAATAAATTGAAAGGCTACAAAAGGTCGGCAAAGTTGTTTTCTTCGCCCCTTCTCTTCCATCGTTCGATTCAAAAATCCAGTAACATATATTACGTATTATTATTGTTATAACAATTCGGGTGACAGGTTAGGTTTTGAGGGGTGACAAAGGAAGAGCGATAAGAATGATCGCCGGGAGAGAGAGAACGGGCTGAGGGGCAGTTAAGGACCGTGAGAGGGTATCGGATGCCGTGAAGGGGGGGGTGGGTGGTAAAAAAGAAGAGCAACTTTGGCGGTGAGGGGGAGGCGTGGCAATCTGGATGGCGCTGATAAGACGACGCCCGTAGTTACCGTCGGGAGTAGCCATGGCAACCGACTTTGCGGAAGCCGTCGTGCCGTGTCATACCGGAAACGATGCTACCTCGGAGATTTTCTCGTTACAGTTATATTACGTTTGGGAGGTTAGGGTTTCCGTAATGAGAGTAAAAATGTATTTATTTTTTTTTTTTTCTGTTCCGAGAGCACCTTATTTTAATTTTACCCGGCCGTGATGTAAATTGGCATGCAAATTCACTCCGAGGCGCTTGGTAAAAGTGTACATTTTTTTTTTGTCTCCTCGCAATTACTTAAATCACTAATTGTTGGTAATTTTTCTCGTTTGAAATATTTTTCCGAATCCATTAGATTTATTTTATTTTTTTTTGCTTCTCCGCTTCACCTCATAATCAAGCTACACAAACGTACCCGTAACACGTTAAAGTCTTATGTATTCACGAAGCAAATATATTTGGTTAATAATTTTTAAAAAAAAAAAAAAAAAAAAAACACACCGGTCCACGCGTACGATAATACGTTTATGTTTATTCACGACGACAGCCGATGTTCGTAAGTTCGATGCACTTCGGATGTTTCGGAGCGCGTCACACCGCAGCGATGATTGATGCGCTAAAAACGTATTTCGGCTCGATCGCGTTTCACGTGCACGTCGAACGGGCACCGTAAACGGCGACGACCGATAATCCCCAGTCACCGATGACCGGATCGGTAGAGCTGCTCTTGTCGCGGTCACCCGGGCGCGACGTTGAAATCCGAATTTCTACCGAACGCGCGCGCGCCCGGTGGTCCGCAACACCACGGGCGTATCTCGTTGCCGAGCCCGACATAATTATTTATGCGCTAATGATAATCGGGTCCGCCGTGAAAATAATCACTCGATACACATAGCCGACGTGCACCCGGTTCGTTTTCTATTTCTGGTGCGCGCCGTAAGAAATAAATTACAACGCCGCGGTCCCGGGGAACGAGAGAGAGAGAGAG
>NW_020273087.1:762678-775267 GCF_003268045.1 Sipha flava
GATGGTCTTTAGTTTTGATTTCGCCGCGTAATCCGATTATCTTTTGGTGACATTTTGGCACCGTTCACCGTCCTCGTGTCCATACCTACCCCTATCCTCATCTCGTACACGAAAATATATATATATATATATATGTATTCAATGCACGGGTATACTGTTGGAGCAGAGAGGGTTCGGAGAAAAGGTGACTTGCCCCTGTCGCGAAGAGTATAATCGTGATTTAAGTCACGTGGTTCGTGGGAATTTCCTTTCCCTTTTTATAATAAATAATGTAAAATCCGAAATCAACAGTACATACAGTACGTACTCACCCATGTATACTATATATACTAACCTAACCATGTGTTCATTGACGTCCTACGTCTAGTAACGTTTTTATTTGTAAAACGGTACACAAATCAATGAATGATATCACATATGCGTGATAAAATATAAGTACTTATATAAGCGTGTCAGAAGAAAGAGCGAGTGAGGGTTTGACTTTGTTGAATTTACCCGTTATGAATTGGTTAAAGCTTTCCTCGATTGATTATATGAAAATATATGTCCGTCTCCGGATACATTCATGTACTTTCAATGAACGTACTCATTGAAAATGGAACCTGCAACGAATTCGGAACATCAGCACATCAGAGGTATATTATCTTCATTAATACGTGCACTTATCCGAAAAAGAAAAATAATATTTAGTTTATATTATACTATTAGCTTTTTATTTGTAGTGCTAACGACGCACAGTGGGAGGAATTGCATTTTTAGCTGGCCAAAAATAGAAAATTTAGGTATGGTGATTAACGATTACAACCAGGAATATTTGTTGCCACTGATATGACGATGGTAAATATATCACATTATGTAATAATTGTTAATTAATGAACTGATAGGAGTAGGTAAAGTACTGAAAGATTATTGAATTTAGCGTATCATATGGTATTCGCTTGTTATTCACGCAGTTTTCATTTTAGTTTGTCCATTGTCGTTATTTCATAAGTAAAAATCTAATTGTTTTTTGCTAAATCAAAAATAAATTAACCAATAGAAATAATTAAGTTACATTTGTTCTAAGTACTATTTATTAATTAAAATGTCGTAATAAAAATTCATAGATATCATGAATTTAAAGAAATTCAAATTTATTTAATTTTCATTTTGTAGACATTTTTTTTAGAGGCTCTTAGAGGTGTGAATTTTTTTTTTAGTTTAAACTTATATATATATATATATACACTTTGAAATATGACATTTATAAGTTGCCCCAATTTGCCCCTTATTGAAATAAATATATTTTTCTAGATGAAAGAAGCAACGTAAAAAATCGCTGTTTATTCAAAGTTTTGAAAAATAATGTTTTTGCATCAAGTACTTATGAATCACGAAACGCAATGAGTACTTACAAAACTCATAGGCTGGGAGAAAAGTGGGAGTTTAGAAGGCAATGAGAAATTTGATTAATGTATTAAAAAAAGTTGAAGAATTTAGTAGTAAGTTAAATAAGAAATAGTTTGACTCAAATCACTTTTTGACTAAATTTTTTTTAAAAAAAATGATGTGGTTGGATTTAGAATTTAAAATTCTTTTATTGAAGAAATGTAAAGAATCTTATGAACCTTTTACAAGTTCTGATAAGCCATGTTAATCTTTTTTAAAGTTAAGTGATCGTTCTAAGCGCCGAAAAATAAAAAAACTTGAGAGAAATAACTTCATCATATAAATGAATCTGTGCAGTAAAATTGACATTGTATGTTGAAGAAAAACGTGCTGCATTCGATCTTGTTTCCCACGCAACCGAGTATTCTCCTCAACGTGTGATAACGATTAGAAAATTTTATAAAAATGAAGCGAAAAATAAATATAGTTCTTACACAGATGATAAGGACGTAGTGTTTATTATTAATACTCGCATAACTAAAAATTCGTATCACAAAACTAGATTAGGTGCTAAAAAACATGAGGCTGATATATATTCTTCGTATGATAGAGTTCAGTTAGCTAAAGATAGATGATAACCTGAAAATATTATTATAAGCGAAATAATTCTACTTTAGAGGCAAGGGAAAGTCAAAGGAAGATGCCCAAGAGGCAAGTAATAAAAACTATAATCGATTCAGAGTACATCATTATCGAAAATCATAACGTATTTAAACAAACATATATCTTTTTAATTTCTTATTAGTGTCATCTGATCTATTAATTACAAGTTTAATAACACAACTTAACAAATCAAAAACTAAATTACCTCCAGAAGCCATTAATTTACTTGATATCGAAAGCTCAGAACAGAAAGAAATAGAAACTTGTAATAGTGAAATAAGTAGTAATTATTCTGAATTTTTTATTTTTATTAATTTTTTTGTTATCCGATTAAGTATCAGATAAATTAAATATTTGAAAATAATGCATTTTTTTTTAAATTTCTTACATAAATGTTTATTGTTAAAAAATAAAATTATTTTGTTTGTAATATTATCCAACTTCATAATTTCAATGTTTACTTGCCTCAACTGTATTTTTTAAACAGTTATCTATCTCGAGATAAGTATTGAAGTAAGTTATTAAAATTAAAGTAAGAAAATGTTTGCGCATATTAAATCAATAAAAAAAATATTTATTTGTGAGTGTCGAACTTTGTTTGATAGGTGCTAAATTTTTGGTCAGCTAGAAATGCAATTCCTCCCTTTGTGCGACGCTTGTCTAAGATTTTCTAAGATTTAGCAATGCTTATCATTTTATTATGTTATACTGTTTAGATTCATAACGTAATGTTTTACTACCTATCAAAAACTTATTTCATCAAATATATGACCTGTCTACAAATCATATAACAGTCCTTTGGTCTTACATACAAATCAATCGAATTAAAAGCATGTTTCGGTTGGCTTTTGTCTGCAATTAAAAATATTTATAAATTAGTTTATAAATACCATTATAAACATAATAATACCATTATACCATTTTTATACCATTTATTCAAATTGTCGCTAAAAAACGTACGGAAGAGATGAAATCAAATATAATGACCTTACAATAATTTTTTTAGCCAATTCGGACATATTTAATTATATATTTCTTTCCTCTCAAGAAATATTCTACTTTCGTTTCTCGCGTGTTCCGTAATTGTCTAGATATAACACCACAACAATGTGTTTTATAACATTCATCTAATCCCTTTAAAAACTAATGTCAATTCAAATTAATGTAATCGTATAGTTTTATAAAACAATATTCGTTATTGCATAATCCATAGTTCAGTATTGATTGCGTGGTATCCTAATAACAATACTATGGTATATTTATGGTATGGTAATATTTATATTTGATTCTTAAAACCATATTGGAACATGTAAATATTTACGTAATTAAAACATTTATATTGTGAAATTGAAAACCTCGATACAATACTTGTGATAATAATATTTATTATTTGCTGTATTTTTTACATGAGTTACTATGGATTTTTTCATAATATAATTGAATGCATGTAGTGTGCTGTGAATTATAAAATAATGTATATCAATGTATTTTTGCATAATTTTTATTTCAGATAGTAGTTAAACAATAACAATGGATAATTCAACAACACTGGGTGGTGCACGTAACATTATTACGATAACTGTTGTTAAAACATATCAAGTATATTTTATACAAAATAGATGTATACTATAAACATTTTTGATATCACCAACGCCATCTGCTCATCCGTCCAAGAGTTACATTTCTCGATTTAGTGTTAAGTACAGACATAAATAAACAAATAAGTTTCTCGTTTGTTTATTAGAAAAACGTCACGATTGACGAAAACGTAATTTTTACACCGTCAAACATTTGGTGTACTTGGAGGAGGTTACGTAATCTGGAACCGTATGTTAAATACGGACGTTAGAACCTGCAATAAATAATCGTTTACAAACGCAGGTAAGCAGGGAACCTTGTTTCACGTCGATGTCATGTAATTAATATATATTTACCATTTTAAGAGCTGACGAGTGCATATTTTAACTTTTATTGGACACGTGTCGTAATAAAAATACTACGTTCGGAAAAGACTGCGCTGTGCCCGGTACGACCTTGCCGGCCAACGATAAACAAAATAATACTACCTATTTAATTAGCGTGCAATGATTTAGACCCATAACCTTGTGACCCGGAGGATACTTCCGTACAAGCGTACGATTTCCACGGGTCAGTGACCGGACGTCGTAAACATTATCATAATATTACGAGTAGGTGCCAAGTACATCTAAATGAGTTATTATCTTGCCTGTTAACACCTGTTTAATGGTCTGCAATGTTTTAGAGAATATTTTTATTGATAAAACACAGATCGTTTTAGCTGACCTTTTTCCCCAAACTCCTGCCGGATCACCTCCTTCACACTTCTGATCTTATGGGGTACCAAAAATCAGAAGTATTCAAACATTACATTTTATTTTATTTTTTTTTAATGTATTAAACATAAACTATGGTCATAATTTATCGATTTTACGGATATTGCCAAGAAAGCTACTAATTTATATTAAATTCCTAAGATTTTATACTTGTATTTCACCACAGTAAGAAGAACCTTATTGCAGTTTTAGTCTATTTTCACATACGATTGACAAGAAATCAAAAAAACTGGTTTTAATGGAACATAAATAATTATGAAATATTCATTAATTTTAATCTGTATACGCTATAGAATGTAAATAAAAAAATTATTTACGTTAAACGGTTTAATTTTAATGTAACCCTTGATTTTTAATAAACGTGCTTTCACAGATGATAAGTGAACTCGTAAATCTGAAATCACAAAAAGCGTATTATGATACTTATTTTTAATGAACGTGTATGACGAAAAAGCCTTTTCTACAAACTCAGTGCTCATTTCATAAATATTTTATTATTAATCAATTTTTTCATTTTCCGCCATTATCCTTTTTTTCCCGTTGAACCTCTCGTATATTTTCGCACACCACTAGAGGTAGATACGCGTACCCGCAGTTTAGAAACGCTGGTCCAGTCGACAGTTTTAACACAAAACCCAGGTAAATGTATTTTTTTTTTCACGTTGCATCTTAGATTATTGAAAAATAAATAATCATAATCTAGTTATTTATTTCTCAACACCCCATATTATTATTATATATTATGTACCTAAATAATTACTCGATTGACGTTGTTCATAGTTGCTGTGAGACTTTAAAAATAACAGTACAGCAAACGATGGTGGTAGTCATCAAAGACGTTGTTCGAATATACTACAGTGAAGAGATCTATCAATGTACTCCAATTTTGTTTTATTAATATTCAGTAAGAGAAAATGTGTTGGTCACAACTTGCCATACGATACATATATATATATATATATACATATACAGTGGGATCATGATTAGTGGAAACTCTCAATAAGTATTTGCAGACTTCATATATTTCAATTCTGCTTTTTTGGCTAACTACTAAACATTATTATACACATTTTCAAATAATTAGACTATTTTTGTGACAGTTAATTTTGGGCATGCGCACAATAACATTTTTTTTTAAATGGCGACCGCTTATTATTTTTTGCCTAATTTTTTAATGAATTTTGGTAGTTTAATCAACTTATTAAGTCCAATATTGACCAAGTTACAGCCTTTTAAAAAAAACAATCGTAAAATTCACGGAATTTTCTGTATTTTTGATGTGATTCTGAAAATAATTGTTGTAGTGTTATTCAACTTGACATTCCTACTCATATTTATAAAGGCGAGATTTACGCGTTGTTTAAATTTAACTACTGTTGATTTTAAATTGAAATTGTGCAAGAATTATAGTAGCCAAGAGAAGAGAGTTTGCAGAATAATGAGTCGCAAAGAAGAGTAAGAGAAGAACATTAGAAAATAATGTGAATCGTAAACGGTTTCATGGGTGAGGAGAGTGGACCTGTACCAGAATGCAAAGTAAAGAAGAAGAAAAGTCCATGCTTTGTATTTAAGTGTAATTGCCTTTATCACGATATAAATTAGCTTAGATTTTTATCGTGGTGATAGAGAAATACAAATTATTAATTTTATTTGATTGAAGTATTGTACCTGTTATAGTTTTTAGGTAAAAATATGATTTTTTTAAATTTCATTAAGTGACTGTTCAGCTGATTAAAAAAATTATACGATTTGAAATTTTACCATTAATTTCTCAAACACTTAACCTCTTAATGAAATTTGTTTGTATTTGATGAAATATAAAAAAATTGTTTCAATAATAGCTTTTCATCAAATGAATAATTTAACTGAGTGGAAGCAACATACATAAATAATTACATAAATACATACCTATATAACGTTTACGAAAAATAGATATTTTAATGTAATGATTATTATTGATTTAAAATGTGTAATCATCTTCAATGAACAATCACTTGGGCGCTATTACAGTATTTTACTGGCTTTTATTGTTTCTAGTTTTCTGCGAGCTCTTGAGAAGTACTGAACAAATATCAAAAAGTGTTCTGTTTAAAGTATTTTTATCTTATGATGTAGGTATAACGCAGATTATGTGGCGAACGTTATTAAATAATTTCACCACACGGTATTTTGATAAACTTTTGTAAATCATTGAAAATCATAGGTGAAACTAGACACTTTTACTAGGTCAGGCTAAATGAAAAATATAAAAAGAATTGTTACGTAAAATTAACCATTATTTCCTATAATGTAATTATAAAAATAAATGTCAAATATCTAAATTTAACAATAACTAATATAACCGATTATTCGAATACATAGAATTGACTTATTATATTCTATTATAATCCTTACTTGTACCAATTGTACCTATATACTATATTATATTATAGCATTACATGAAACGTACAAATGTATACGTTTACATGCATAAATATATTATTTATAATGCCTACATAACTCTTAAAATGTATAATATATACATATTTTTCGTTAGTATTAGGTCAGGCCATGACAGGTCTGACACGTAGTTTCGCCTTTGTTGAAAATATAGTGATTTAAAAAAAATGAAGAAAGAAAGACGACTTGTTCAAAATCTTAAAAACGAAATATTTAGATAAGATGAATGCACATTTTATAAACAATTCTGTATTTGGTATAATTACATTGATTTAGAAATAAAAATTGTTTAAATAATATTTTGCAATACAATTAATATGAGTGTACAGTGATCACATTACAAGAAATATTACACCATGTTTCATATTTGATAAAACAAAAACTGAAAAAAATCAAGAATTTTATCTATTAAATTCTATCAGTTACCTAAAACGTATAGAAAATTAGATGGTGATATTTAGTGTGCGTCTTAACCATAAGTGAACTATATGTTATTTTTGTCCTTATAAAAAAAATTTTCAACGATGAAATTTACTACAACTATACTTTGTGTAATATTCGGTCTACTTGTATTCGAAGTAAGTGCTTTTTTATTTGTTTTCACGTCACAAAAAAAAAATCCTATAATAATAATAATTTAATAATAATTTATTATTTCATACTTGATAATTGTGAGTAGAAAAATCTGTATGATATGAGTATTTTTTATGAACTGTAAATTTACTTTTACAAGTACAATTCCCTACTTTTAATTTTCTGTGCAAATAAGTAAAAAATAATTTATAAAAAAGTAAATTGTTGAAATTATGATATTACATTAATATAAAAGAAAAGAAATAATTAGAAACATGTTGGATAAAAATGTTGTAGCTTTAATTCTTTAAAAACCGATTCTGATGAAATATCGGCTTGCTTTAGACTTCAAATCTTTAATTTATTTATAAAAAAAAAATTATTTTGACACTCTCTATATACGAATAAAAATTTATTTGTTCATAAATACTACTTTTTTTTACGTAATTTAATGTACATCGTGTTATGTCCAAATTTTATATGTTCACTGATAAAAAGGTTTTTGTTCTTATTTAATTTCAAAAAATATTCAAATTTTTTACGTTAACCTAAATATCCATTTCTACAAGTTCACTCTTATGTAATATAAATTATATATTTATATAAATATTTTATGTAAGAACATTCTTTTAACTAGGTACCGATAAGATAATACCTTATTGGACAGCCTTCATATAATTTTTATTGAAAAAAATTTAATACAGATATTTTTATTATAAATTATACATTTTTTTGGCCTTCCCTAAAAGTAAGTTAATTAATTTTTTATTATTAATTATTCATTAATTCTAATATTATCAATCGATTTATCTACACTAAGAATGTCGCATTTTATAACTAGTGTACATCAATTACCTTCTAGTTTATACTAAAAAGTGAACTATTCACCTACATTTAGTACACGCGTATTAATTATTTATTTTGCTTGTAATTTTTCAAATAGTACATAAAAGTAAAATTGCAATTCAGTATATCAATTATAGATAATTACTTAACCTATCTAAAATCCCTACTATCACAGAATTTACCTGTATAGACATACAATTTTGTAGTATCATAAAGAAGTAGTTTTATTTGGATGTTATATTTAAAATCGACTTTTGTAAGAAAAACTTACACAAATATATTTATTCATAATTCGCAGAATAAAGATGCATCATCTATATCGCCGGAATGTCTCAACGATTTAAAATGTGGATTGCAATCGCTTTTAAAACGTTGGCAAGTAGATTTAATTGGAAAAGTAAGTAATCAAGAAACTGTTATAATTTATATCAAAAAATTAGCCTACGAGTGATTAATGCGAACAAAGTAGAAATAAATTGATAATGAAACCTAATGTTGATAAAATGATAACTAATCTTGAATAATTTTCTTTTTAACAACAATTATAATGATAACATTAGGTATGCAATTTTGATTTTTTTTTTAAATTTAGAACAATGCCGTATGAATTATTTACTAAATTTGTTTGATATTTTAGAATAGTAAATAATTGTAATAAGTACTCATGAGTAACCAGAGAGTTTCGAAATTCCTTGATTTCGTATAATGTGTATTTTGTTAAACATCATTTTATGAGTGATTTCAAATACGACCAAGATTTTAGTTTATCAAAATTAAAACACCAATATTAAACTAAATTAAAAAGATAAAAAATGATCATTGACCATATCCTATATTATTTTTCTTTGTCCTTTCTTGTCCTTTAATCGTCCTCTCATTTTGTTTATAATCTTAGAACTTCCAATTAACTCATCTTTCCATTCTCGATTTCGATTCGAAATTTGTCATAATCCAACTAATATCCTTCATCATCGTTGCTGGTCCGGTCATTTAAATTAATTTAACTATTGTTGTTTAATCGAACTAAATTGTTTAGGTCTTGTTAATTGTTCACATATTTTAGGTAATCGTTGTAATACGGTTTCAATAAAAAAATAATAAATAAATAAATAAAAACGAAGAAAATATACTTAAGAAAATATTGGGTTGATATTATTTTATAGCCACAAATACACGAATTACATTATTATTTTTTTTTTATCAAACTGTACGGTTGCAAAAAAAAAAAAAAAAAACAATGATGCGTTCATACGTAATATCGGTGATTTTTTTCCATTTAGAAATCCAACAGTTCCGACTGGCACGGTCTGCTACAAAAGTTGTTCGCGTTACCGACGCCGTTGCCGACATCCAGCACCACGTCTCCTCCGACCACAACGGCTGCGGCGACCGTGACGCGAGACTGTAACGTGAGTAAAACACCGAACCCGAAAACGCGACTGATGTTGGTTAACTGTTTTTCGTTATTTTATTTTTTTCAGCCCCATCAGATATCGGAGGTCCGCAAGCGGAACGATTCGCCGGCCAACAGCAATTGCATACGGACACCGGAGGAACTGGTGACGTTTTTGAGCTCGTCGAGCTCGGTGGCCGACTCGACGCCGACGAAAATGCGCGCGGCCATCATGTTGCTCGTGTCGTTCCGCGGCTCGCTGCCCAGCCCGTTGCCGGCCGCCGCGGTCGTCAACCTGGTCGAAAAGCTCGTGGCCGCACCGCAACTGTTCGTCGGCCTGCCGCAGCCGGCCGTCAACGTCGTGCTCATGGTGACGACGGCCGCGAACGCGTGCGCCACCGGCCAGCTGCCGGCCGACCTCCGGGTCCGGTTCCTGCACGCGGTGTTCTCGCTGTCCCCCGGCGCCCTCGTTCTCGTGCCCAAGTCCGTGATGGTCCCGGTGCTCGGCACGATCACGTCGCCGGACATGCTGGACGCGTTGCCCGGCGCGGTCACGGTCAAGCTCGTCACGGTGCTGTCACTGTCCCGGCCGCTATTCCTCTGCATGCCGGTGCCCGCCCTTCTGTCCCTGCTGTCGTCCGTGGCTGCGCGCTCGCCCCAGGAGCTGCTGACCGCGCTGCCGCCGTCCACGCTGTTCGGGTTCCTGGACGGGCTGCTGCACGCCGCGCGCGACGCGTCTCCGATCCTGGCGGACGCCGCGACCGGCCCCGTGCTCGCCGCCGTCCTCGGTCCTCTGATGACGTCCCGCCTGGTGAGCGTGTTGCCCGCACCCACCCTGGACCTGTTCCTGGCCGTGGTCGGATCGTCTCCCGAGCTGGCCGGATCGTTGCCCGCGTCCTGCGTCGTGTCCGTGTTCGGCACGCTCGCCAAATCACCGAACCTTTTGAGCTCGCTGGACCCCAATCACCTGGCCAAGGCCCTGGTCACGGTGATGAACACCCCGTCCGCGGCCGACGGTCTGCCGCCCACCATGTTCACCGCGCTGCTGGACGCCGTGGCCGTGTACCTGCCGTCGTGTTTCGACTGCATCCCGATCGCCGACTTGTCGCCGGGCCGCAAATGAACGTACAACACACATTCCACTATCCAGGGGCGATATATATATATATATGTTTTTTTTCTCTAACACATCGATTTTTTAACCTTAAGCGTACGTAAAATACCCGGTATTTCATTAATTATTGTTTCAATTGTTTCGAGTCCGAAGGAGACAGTTCTACCGTTTTGAAGCACGGCCAAAACCGGCGGCACTCGTACGCTATGCTTTTCAATAAACAGCGGTAGCATCTTTAATGTAAATGGAACACAATTTCGAGAACAAATCGGACTTAACTAAACATATAAAAATCATTAATTTTTTTTCTACAACTTGAACAAAACAGATTATATTCCTATTGGTATAATTGTTAGGTTTAATATAAGATTAAAAAATTATTATTCATTAAAAATGTATACATTAAATAATAAATTTGATAATATTTTTTTTTTTTTTATATATAAATTTAAACGATTTTTATTAAGATTCATGTATTTTAAAAATATTATTATTTATATTTTAAATATATACATTGTATTTGTAAAAATCAAACAACTCATTAATATTATATCTACAAAATGAAATAGGTATAAATTGCAATCGATGTATATAGTGTCATGCATGAGAAATACAACATTTATACCTCAAAGACACTATACTAATAATTTGTAGTGTATACTTGTTTATTTTTAATTCAATGATGTAGCTACAGAAAGTAAAAATTGAATACAAATAAGTATTGTCAATAATGATTTATAAACCAAAAGTTTGATCGGAGTAAAATGTTCCTTGTAAAACCAAACCAATGATGCTAGTACAAATTGTGTTTAGTTATTTAAAAAAAAAACTGGTCAATCACTATACATTATGTATTATTCTTATTTTATAAGAATTCTTCCGGTACACTTCTTGTACCTGAATATTATTGCTACATTTCCTCTGACGTGAAGTCCTCTCCAGGACTTGTAACTGCTTCTACTAACCACCATGTTATATTATGCATATTTTTTTTATGTAAACATGATGTACACAAATTTTTAACACTATTGATAGTATACCATTGAAATGCCTTCAATATCAACATTCATAAATAAAATCTAAAACTATCAATAAGTTATCTGTCAGAAATAACAAACACTGATTGTAGTACATACACAATAAACAAATTATTAACAAAATCAATGACATTTGTTTTGAGAAACGTGTAATTATGTAAAACAAATAAATAATTTCAGTATAAAAACCAAACCACAATTTTAATTTGTATGCACTATTCATCAGCTTTCTGCACAGTTGCCTACATCCAATTCTACAATGAAATCTTTAAGCATTGTAGTAGCTTTGGCTTTGGCTTGTTTTTTAAAGGTAAGAATTAATACAAAACAATTTAAAACAAAATGTCCTTTTTTGGAGAAATATATATTTTCATTTGTATACAATAATATCTTTAAACTTACACAGATTCCATCTCTAACGTGTTTGTTTATTATTTAATTATTGTTAACTATCATTGATGGACCCTAAAAATGAATAATAATTATATTAATCTATAAAAGCTTTAAACAATTCATAAATTTACATAACTAACATTATCCTTACATTTTTGTATTATTTAAAAGGTTGAAGCAGGTCCTTGTTTACCATGTGACCTTCCTGATCCTTACCTTTTGTCTCAACTGGCACTTGCGTTACCACTTCCACTACCGGATCTTCCGTTGCCACTTCCACCACCATGTATTCCACCACCACCACCATGTCTTCCACCTCTCCCACTTCCACTACCACCTCTCCCACTTCCATTACCATGTCTCCCACCTCTCCCACTTCCACTACCACCTCTCCCACTTCCATTACCAT
>NW_020273087.1:775277-805756 GCF_003268045.1 Sipha flava
CCACTACCACCTCTCCCACTTCCACTACCACCTCTCCCACTTCCACTACCACCTCTCCCACTTCCACCACCATGTCTCCCACCTCCACTTCCATGCCTTCCACCTCCACCGCCATGTATCCCACCTCCACTTCCATGCCTTCCACCTCCACTTCCATGTCTTCCACCTCCTCCTAAATTGATACCGGTTCCATTGATTCCTCTGCCATTGCCTCCATGCCCACTACCACCACCTCTCCCATTACCTCTACCACTTCCAGCTCCATTATTGCCACCACCATGTCTTCCATTACCCCTACCACTTCCAGCTCCATTATTGCCACCACCATGTCTTCCATTACCTCTACCACTTCCGGCTCCATTATTACCACCACCATGTCTTCCGTTACCACCACTACCTCCAGCTCCATTATTGCCACCATTATTACTTAATTACCTTTTAGGATTATGTTGATTATTTATTGCAATTCAATATGGTTATAAGAAACAATATTTAATATGATCAACAACAATTACATATTCTCATACAATGACTCAAAAATTATTAAAATATTCTGCTTAACTATATAAGTGTCCATTTCATAAATAAAATCTTTTATAAAGAATATTTATATTGTTTTCTTGTCCTTTATGTTAAGATATTTTATCCTAAGTTATAATATTTATCAACAAAACGATAATATTTTAGGTCTTATTAAGTTAACTAATAATACTTAATATTACCAATATATATGTATATTGTGCAAGGCTAAAGTAAATTTGACATACTTATTATTTCAATCATCTTACAAAACATTTATAGTGGCCACCCAGCCAAAAAGTTACGAATCAGTTCATCATCAACTAATATTAGTTGAAGTATTACCATGTTGAGCTGTTTATTTATTTGTAATATTATTTATTCGGAGTTTTTTTTAAGCACAACATCATAATAATATATGGTGTACTACTTGATGATGTTAAATGAATAATGATTATAAGCGGACAAAATATATATATGATTTTTTTACCCCTTTGTAATCTGTAGTAATTAGTAAATATGTTTGAAAAAAACATAGAGAATTTAAAATAATACAAATATACATATATATATATATATACATATTTTATTAATAATCAATATATCGAACATATTACAATTGTTTAACAACGCAACGTTCGTATGTTAAATTTTGTTTTGTCTCGATCATGTAAGTTTACTCTGTTGAGTTTTAATTACGTGGATTCATTTTATTCTGAAATCGTTGCATTTTTATACAATTTACGTTTATCTAACTATCTCAATTATAAGACTTGTTTAAATATAACGTTTAATATGGTACGGTGTACCGACAATAAGTTTTTTGGTGGTATTGAGTGTATTGTAATACGTCCTAATAAAATATTTGTCATTAAATTCATTACTAGTTGAAATTATATACAGTTTAAATATAGTTTATTATAATTATATAAACCTTAAACTATAAAAACTAACTATAAAAACTATTATAACTATATAAACTCTTATAAGCCCTACAATAAAGTAATCGTATCAAAATCACAATGTAGCTATTAATATTTTAACGTAAATATATTATTATTTTATGTAGACTTTATAAGTATATATATGGAAAATATCAGGGAGATCGATAGTTTTGATGATCGATTCCTAAATTATTTTGATTTATTATCTATCGTATTCAATTGCGTGTGGATTATTGTTAAACTTAATATTCGGATACTCAAATCCACAATTCCGAAATTCGGATATTTTAGACTGAAACCCAAAATTCGAAATAGGATTTTTGAAGAATCTCATTGGTACGGATTTTTTAGCAAAATATTTATCCTAATTACACTTGTATAAGAAACAATAACTAATTTTTGATAATATCATTGACAATTCGAGATGTTTATTGATTATTTAAAAAATACAAATCCTAAAAGACTGAAGATTCAGTTTTAAATAAAAGTTAAATATATATTTTGAAAGTTAAATATATAAATATTATTTGTTCATTACTGAATTATATGCGTTTATGTTTTTAGAACATCTATATTAAATATGTGTCAAGTGCACCACTCGATCAAGCTTCGTCTATGCCAGAATTTGTAAGTCATTGAATTATTTCTTCATTAAAAATTAAATATTATACTTACATTATTTGCACTATTTAGTTATCATGGATTATTTACTTATTACTACTAATGTTATCGCTGGCTGAATTTTTTTCTCTCTTTAATTGATAGTGACCTGTAATAATTATTTTTATTAGTAAATAATTGCTTGTTACTTATTAAAATTACAGATTAAACATTTTATAACATTTTTTCTAACAATTTTTCGTCACTAGTGGTATATTTATATATTAGGATAACCATTTTTTCAAGTTTTTAAAACGGATTATAATAAAGAAATAAAAAACTCTTTTTGTTATGATTTTCAAATTTTAAACTTTGTAATGCGGTTGAGTAAAAATTAATTAATTAATCATCTCAGATTATCCTTAATTTTTCTCCAATCATACAAATTAAAAAGTGTTATTTACACAACATTTAAATGGCTCTGAAATAACGTAGTGTCACTATTGCAATAGGTAAGTTATTGGTAATTTCTAATTGGGTATTTTGTCACGCGGAATTTCTTCGCTATTTTGAGTTATTTTACTGTCCCTAAGTTATTAAAAAAACAATAGAATCATGACTGAGTATATGTTGTGTAATTGGTGCATTACGTCGTAATAGTACGTGGTTTAATCGGTAGAAATTTTGGTTTTAGGTGCCGTGGTGGACATGTAACCTTAAAGGTCCTCGCTTAGAAAATGGATGTGGTCCTATTTCTGCAGCATCAGGATGCACGTGTGTTTCCGGTCCTGTTCCTGGCTTCGTCCGCAGGGTTGGTGACTTTCGTGGAACAGCTAACAACGAAGGCGGCAACCGAATACGTGACATACGATTGGGATGTGATTGCGCGACCAATACTAGAAATCTATGTAAACGTGACGTAGTTGGATATGCTCCCGGTGTTGGAAATTACTGATCGAAAACGATGCGAGTAATTTAGTTACAAAATGTAGTTCAAATGGAAATACTTGAGTTCCGAATTTAGAGTTATCAAAATAGTATAAAATATATATTGATATAAAATAATATTATCGCAACGATTTTTGTTCGAACGCAATGAAAAGGAATACCACCATTTTAGTTTAAAATAAAATATTTGTCGTACTGTGTTGTCACAGAAATTAAATTTGATCGGCAGCAACTGTTATTGTGATGATTTATTTTTTAAACACTTTTCGAGTTTGTTTTAGATACGTTGCTGATTTATAAGTTACCGTAATAATTTCATACTTTAATTATTCCACCACTTTAATTCATTACCTGTATTGTCTCTATAGAGTTTATAAACTATTATTTCACACATATTCTATGAGTTAAGCAAACTTTAATCGATAAATATCATACGTCCAACTAATTCAATGTGTATATATATTTTTTTTTAAATCAGTTAATATTTTATCACGAAAAATCGATTTAACTTCTCGCTGTAATTATTTATTTTAAATTATATTTACATTTTTAATGGAAAAAAAAAAACCATGAGAAATAAAATATTATAGTTAGTGTTTTACAAAACTATCATCTTTTACAATACCTTCTAATAATTAACATTATTTTGATGGTTAGGTATCTGAGATTATAATACCCAATGAATAGATAATTATTATTATAAGTGGAGGGAGGGAATAACAGTCTATATAATACATTTTTATGTATTTCTGATTGTGGTATACATTATACATATTTTTAATTTATTTAAGTATATTATTACGAAATGTTTGTTGGGGAACGTTAGGCCTAAATGCCCTAGAAAATGGTGCTCATTCATAATATATTTATTCTCTTCGTACTGTAAAAAAAATAAAAATAAATTGTCTTTGTTATAACATCTAGTGCATCAAACGTTTCATACATTAGAGCAACTATAAGAAATCGAAACTTGACATGATTGCTATTTCTATGAGCTATTTCTTCTTAACATTTTTGAAACGTCAAAAAAAACAATTAAAATACAACTGAAATGTTTTGCTCAGGCTAAAATTATTACATCACATACTGGGTGTTATAACACAAATATAAACATCTATAGTGTTAATAATACTGTAGCACTTTCTTACACTCACTGAATATGTATCGGTAAAATAATTCGATATAATTAAAAATTATTAGTTTTAAATCATGTTCACATTTATTAGTCTCAATAATTAGTTTCATAGTAATGAAAATTGTTCAAACATCAATCTCAATTTTATTTTTATTTTTATTAAAATTGTATGTACACAGTGTATGATAATTTACTAGATTCAGGTATAATAATTTACAAAACAACATCCTAACCTTACTATATTTTTATGTATAATAAAAATAAATAAAATAAGTAAAATAAGTTATTTTTTATAAATAATTATTCGCTGTTTTGAAAATTATAATTGTATTAAAATATTTTTATTTTTATTTATAGGTGAAGATATGAAAATGAAGAATGGTGATACGTATTCATCCTGAAATGAAAATTATATTGTGACTTGTAATTTTCGACATTTGATGTTCCTTTTTATTTATTTATTTATTATTTTTTTGTATAATAATATCATAAACCAATATCTAAATGTAGAAAGACTGGAATACTTCAAGTTAAAAGAACAAACTATAATGTATATCCTTAGCGTATTATGCACAAATATATATATAAGTTTTCTTTGTATACTCAACATTTAAATTAATTAAATAAGTAGGTACTGATTAACGGTTTTAAATCATTGGTCTAAATTAAGTTTTTGTATGTATTTAATATTTAGTTTTCATTTTTACACAAATCGATTTACTTACATGCTTGTTTCGTGAACGGTTGTGTATTATTCCGATAAAAACTGAATAAAAATATAAAATATATCTGAATAAAATACATCGATACTCTACACAATCTTCCAGAAAGTTATTTAAGCAATAGTTTGGTACATTAAACAGTGTTCGGTAACATTGGGAAAAAAATAATAATAAATTTACATGGATTTGTAATATGCCACTATAGGTATATAGTAGAATAACATTTCCGTTTTTCGCACGAAAAATAAACTACTCGGCAGTAGGTACCAATCGCTTATTGATATTATATTTTACAAATAGGGACGTACAAATGGACGTAGCCGTTTGGACGTGGCCGTTTGGACGTGGCCATTTGGACGTAGGGAAAAATGGACGTAAAAAAAAAAAATAATTATATATTTATAGGTTATAAAACTATTGATATTTTATGTTCATAATATAACTAATGGTATCGTATCATAATATCAAACCTTATTGAATTTTATCGTTTTGGCAATAGGTACCTTTTATATCAATATTTATATATAACTTATTGGTTTTTACAACTTGTAATAACACACTTTATCGAAACACGGTGATACACGAGACACGACAGTACACATCTATAACAGTGTTAGTCGTGTACAAATTGCATTCAAGTGTACATGTAAGATGTCATTCAAATCAGGATAAGGTTTTATTGAATGAATATTTTTGACATTAAAATTTACATATTATAATAAAAATAAATAACTTATTTGTTTAATGATTTATATATATATATTTTTTTTTTTGTTAACGTCCATTTGTCCCCACGTCCAAACGGCCACGTCCATTTATCCTAGATCGTATATTTTATACCAAATATCGATGCATATACACGCGTATAGGCACATCAAACCTTGTATAATCGTTATGATTATTGTAAGATTTTCTTTTGCATTCTAGAGTAGGCACCTAATCATAATTTCAACTTGCAGATTAGAAAAAAATAATTATTTTGGAATGCTTTGAACGTTTATTATTTGTCATGTACTTATTTATAGTACACATAATTACTGGTAGCAGTGAGATATGAAATATTGTCTCCGTACTACTCAGCAATAGCTACCATACATATTACAGGGATTTACACATTTCCGATAGCGTTTTTTGTACATTATTATAGAATTATCCGAAACGAGATGTCGTTGACCGATGAAAAAATGTGACTTTTTACCTAATTACTCATAATCACGTTACTAGAACATACAATTATTTCTTTATACACGCGAGTGTACTTGGAAACGAAGTGATATTTAAAAAAAAAAAGACATAACTTCAACACGATCATATGAATTTATGCATTTGAAACAATACCGATATCAATATTAATTAATACCAATACTTTATGCTTGTACGAAATCGTTTGTGAATAAACGCAGTACGTTGTATGTATTATGTAAAGATGTGCATCATTTGAGATTGACACATTTTAGAAATTAATAAATAACGAAACTTGACACGTGCATAGAAAACACAATTTAAATAAGGTCCTAAACTTACGGTACGCTATCATGACCTTAAATAGGTCAACCCTCATAGGATACCATATTCGGTCAAATTACCGTTCCGCTATACCCTCTTGCTCAAAACGTTCACCAGACCCTCCAAGGAGCTCCTTATTCTGTTATTTACTATTTAAAATAAAGACAGACAGAACGCCTGCAGTGTATGCACACGGACTTAGCCGATTACATTATTCAAGTGCATCGGGCTTATCGAGTACGTGTCCAAATAAAAATTGTGTGCGAGTGACAAAACGTTTCTAGTATTAGTTCATCAAATCCAATGTATTTATTCACTTCATTTCAACTTCACGCTATTCATGCAATAATCAAGTGTCCGGCTCATTGACATTCAAAGACGAATCGTTGAAATAAATTTTATTATGTTATGCGAGCGGTTAGTCGTTGGATAGTCAAATAATAAACCATGCTGCGAACGTCAAAGAAGGGGTTTATCGGCATATTATTTTTCGAATACTCAAATCGGCACGTATACTATGACCATGAAAAAACTAAGTGAAATTAGAATGAAATTGTAAAATTAAACAAGTTGCGACAGTTTGAAATGTTAAATCTGGAAGCTAAAAATTATATAATTACAAGTTATCAGAATAATTAAAATGCAAAAATTTTGTAATAGAACTTTTTATACAGCAGACAAGTGCTGATTTAACTGATTAGCTTTACGTTTGATCATTTGGCCCGTTAATATTTTCAATGTCAAAATTATCCAAAATTATTTAAAAAAAAAAAAATACTACCATAACGCATTTCGAATATAATAAAATATTCATTGTGTTATTTTAGAAGCATTAAAATAAATTAAGTTAATTATATTCAATTAAGTGATAAATTAAATTTCAATGCAATAAAATAAAATAAATTTAAAAAATGTTAAATGTAAGACATACATGCATATCTTCTTTAAGGAAATTGTACAAAATATATTCCTATAAATAAAAATTATAAATTAATAAATATTTTATTAAATTCTTGATTGTAAAACTGAGTGTATTTTAGTTTCAATTCGGAGTTTGTAAATTTGATTTCTTTTATGTTATTCATAGTGTTCTTAAAACTGTAAAGTATTTTTTTTTTTTTTTTTACAAATAAAAGTTTGACATATAGAAAGATTTCACTTAGCAAAAACTTGGTTCATTAATTAGGTACAATTTTTATAACTTTTACATTAAACACTATTATTTATAGAAACGCATTCCGCTAGAAATTGACTTGACTACATTAGTAGCTCTGTTCACTATAATCACAAACATATTTCTTGCTATATATGTTTTAAAATAATTGTTGATTAGAAAAATGGAAGAAAATTATTGTATGATTTCACCCAATTTTTTTAAATTTATTTTGAAAACCACTTATTTAACTTCGATTTTAATTTTTTTCCAAACTAAACTTCATTTTTTAGATATCGATTTAGATATGATTCACTCTATAAGCACTAGATTATTTATGTGAAACTTTCAATTTTATAATATAATTGTTTTTTTTCAAAATAAAATATAGTTCTTCACTGAAACTATATAAAATAATATAAATTTTTGTTTGAGGTGTCATGATAATTCCATGGGATTTAGTTCTGCATTAAAAATATAATAATCTCCCATTGATAAAATTTTCCAGTAAAAATACTATTTATTTTGATGATTTGCATCGACTGAAAATTGTTAGTCGAGTAATATAAAAACAAACTTACCAAATTTAATATATATTGAAGTCGTCACTTTTAAAACGCACGTTATTTATGAACAACTTGATAAAATATTTGTTAAATTACTAGCGGTGTGTGAGGTAAATAAAAAAAAAAATTGCATATTTCAGATAAAAATGTTGTCCGATAATCTTAATCTTAACCGAACTATGTCCGGTAGGACGCCTATTGTATAAAAACGAAAGACGTTTAATTTATTAGGTTTATTTCACCACAGTCAATCGTTTAGCTAAGAAATTTCAAATTACACAAAAATGAAACGGTTGACTTTTTTTATCTGTGTGGTTGTGTGCTCATTACAATTTACAGTGAGTTTTTTCATTATTGTAAATAAAAATTATCGAATAATTTTTATTGTATTATTCATTTAAGTACCTAAGTAAATCATTATTTTTAAATATTTAATGTTTTTTTTTTTTTTTTTTTTTTTTAATGATAAATCTTATGTTTATTTATATTTATTTATTTATTTTTTTATAGAGCACTAATGCACACATCAAGCCAATTGATTTTGGATCATTATCACCTCTTTTACCAATACCGGAAATCAACAGTAATACTTTAAATGATGCGGTAACTAAGATCGCAAGTAAAAAATTGATCGCTTTTATGACGTTCCTATCGTCGCATCCCGACCATTTATGTATCATCCCACCGCAAATTATTGTTAAATTACTGACTAAGATCGCCTGTAATCCAAGTTTATTTAATTCTATACCACATCATGTACTTTCCGGCTTCATGTCCGCGATGGCCATAAGCCCAACTTTAGTTCAGTCTATACCTCCAGCTATCCTCCAATCAATTAATACTTCTATTTCCTCCTTAACATCTTTAACTCCGCCACCTGTGCCGGCACTACCACCATCAGTTGTGCCATCGCTTCCAATTGCACTTCCACCACCAGTTGTGCCATCGCTTCCATCACCAGTTGTGCCATCGCTTCCACCACCAGTTATACCATCGCTTCCACCGCCAGTTGTACCATCGCTTCCACCGCCAGTTGTACCATCGCTTCCACCGGCACTTCCACCACCAGTTGTGCCATCACTACCACCGGTGCTTCCACCACCAGTTGTGCCATCACTTCCATCGGTACTTCCATCACCAGTTATCCCAACGATTCCACCGGCAGTATTACCGCCATCTCCTCTACCACAAGTCCCTGGATTGTCAGGTATATTATGTCCGACCTCTTTAATACCAATATTGTGCCCGAAAAAAATAATTCCGAAACTCCCTAAATTACCTAAATTAAATCCATGTAAAGACGAAGTTAAAAAACCAATTTTTAATAAAGTTCCTTTATTACAATTTCCTGAACTACCGACACTACCACAATTATCATTATTACCTGGGATTATTTGCCCTCCTACTCAGTCACCAATTTCGTATCCAAAAATACCACAAATAGTTCCAAAACCGATTTCAACTCCACAAATATTTCCAATACCGATTCCAATACCACAAATAGTTCCAAAACCGATTTCGATACCACAAATAGTTTCAAAACCGATTTCGATACCACAAATAGTTCCAAAACCGATTCCGATACCACAAATAGTTCCAAAACCGATTTCGATACCACAAATAGTTTCAAAACCGATTCCAATGCCACAAATAGTTCCAACACCGATTTCTCCCCAAAAAATACCGTGCAAAGACGAAGAAAAAAAACCTCTTCCAATTATAATTCCTTGGGCGAGCAACACCCTCGAAGCTATAATAAAATGTCTACTAGAGATTGCACCTAAAGCAATTGTTTTTCCACAACTATCTCAAAATTCGAATACTGAAAATAGCAACAAAGAAAAGCCAATAGTAACAGTCAACCCAAACGATACGTCAAAAATATTCATTCTTCTACCTTCGACCACTGCCGTTCATAATCCAAATCCACCAAGTTTGGTCGATTCATCACCTACAATATCAAATACGTATTACAAACAAGAAAAAATTAATCAAATTCTTGAAAAAATTCTGAACTTAAAAAAAACGATTAATTTAAAACCAGATACGGGTCACCTTAACCTTATTCCAAAAAAACCATTTCACTCAAAAGTTCCTTGTTAGACATATTTTTAGTTGATAACAAGACAATAGTCTTCATTTTTGACCAATTGTTTTTATTTTATTTTTTATAAAACTATTATATATTTATATATTTATTAGAAACTATATTCATAACGTTTTCACTACCGATAGTAGTCTACTGTGATATACTTTCAATGTTGTATTCGATAAGACACCAATGTCTTAAATATATTTGTATTTATTTATTTATGATTTAATGATGTTTCTTGTAAAATAAATATAAATAAATTTAAAAATTTTTGTTTGGTATTGTATCATGCATTTTACTTTTTTAACTTCTATTCATAAATTCTACCTATATTTTTAAGTTAAACATTTAAAGGTAGGATTAAGAGCTATAAGATTGTAACTGTATAATATTATCAAAGTGTTATTATATAACAAATTTTTAATAAATTACAGAAAATACTTGAAAAAAACTATGGATACGTACAATTTTAAATTTTAACTGTTTTTTTAAAATGTTAAATAAAGTTGAGTAAATATTTGTATACATTATTAAATAATCATATTATGGCAACCTAATCAATTACTTACTTTGACATTGTTTACTTACAAATTTTAATAAAAATGTAAATGTTGAATAATTAAATTTGTTCACATATTCTCTGGTTATCAAAATGATGAACAGTGATAGCGTTAACGTATACAATATATATTACCTCAGATTATTTATTATTATTTGGAAATTATATTTATTAATTATTCTTGAGTTATGTTGGATTTTTCTGATATTTTAATTTTTTGCAAGTTATGAGTATACAAAATGGTACAGTTAAAAGAAAAACTTATACTGCGCTTGAAAATTAAAATATTGGAGAAAACCAACCAACAAAACATAGATAATGTTCTTCTCTTAACGTTTGATTATAGTCAGTTTACTTTAATATTTAAGCTAACATCACTACATTTGAACTACTGAATGCAAATTGCTATGTTGTACGTGTATCAGACGGTGGCAATACGTGAGGGTGTGACGTCCTCTTTATGTTTAGATAGTACTCTTGGGTGCATGTAAACTCCACCACTGAAAAGAATCAGGTAAAATTTAACTCATATAAACTCCGCTAATGAAGAAAATTGAGTAGAAGTATAAAATGAATATGATTTATTACCAAAAAAAAATTATAATATAATATCGTAATATAATAATCATATCGTTCACATTAAATATTTAAATCATAGTAAAAAAATCATAATAAATAATCGCTATACCTAATAATCCAAAAATATATAGTTATGTATTTAAACTAAAATGATGTGATACTATTTGTAAATATTCTAAGTCTTGTATTACACCATTAGTATACCTATTTGTAGCATCCTGTAACACTGTCATTTTTTTTTTTTTTTTTTCGAATTTTTTAACTTATTTACTTGATATATGCCATTTAGTTTTATATAAGTATGGGTTTGAAATTCGGTAAAAAGTTTACTAAAAATATGAACATTTGGTTAACTTTTATAAAATTAATTTCTTAGATAACTATGAAAGGATTTACAGGTAAGACACAAAAAAAACTGGCGGAGTTTACAATCGCCAAGTATTCTTATACAATATAAATAATTATAGGTAATCGAAGTTTTTCTAACTATTTTGTTTTAATGTAAACATGTTACAATTCTTTATTGTGATAAAATTTAAGTGCTATATTGACATGCCATACGAATATATAAAATATATACGTATATATATATATATTTTTTTATTACGCTATAACGAGGTTTTGGAAGTAATTAAAATATTATTTAAATATTTATTTGATTTATATGTAATTTGTCTTTACTCGTCAGAAGAACTAGAGTTAAATACTAAAATCAATGTGAATGATCAATGTAATATTCTTACTTAGCTTACCCTTGCTTCCCATTTAATAATAAAATATTGCACAAAAATAATTCAAATTTAGTGTAACTCCACAATAGTTATTTAAAAAAAATTATGCATCAAATTTCAAAATTTTAATAAAATAATAACAGATTACTAAATTTGTATTATAACTGAAAAGCTCAAAAAAGCACTTATTTGAGTTAAAATAAATTAGAAAATATTTTAAAAATAAGATAACATCTAATTTTGTTATCTAGGACTATCGATATAGGTAAATAAATGTAAAAAAAATGTATAGAGTATAAAATTTTATTTTAAAATTTTGCTGGAACAATTGTGAAATGATGTAGATAAAATTTTAAATAAATTCACTCCTTAATATACAGAAATGATTTTGTAGCAGAATAACTTTGAAAATGTCTAGGTATAGATTTTATAAAAACGAAACATTGTCTTTTGAATATTTGTATATTTTGTATATAAGCTAGATAACATAAAGTAGAAAGTAGTTCTTAGCGTTATTGGATGTCAACTGTAGACGAGATTAAATGTAACCATGAAACCAATCGTGGATATTGAATTCGGTAATTATACATTCAATGGTATAAGATACTTAAGTAGGCCGTGGCTAAATTAATAGTATTTAAAAAATAAGTGTTGCACCAACAACCTCCAACAAATTTTTCGTTAATTTAAATAATCAAACGATCGTAACTTGAAATATTATACTTCAAAAAATAAGTTCAAAATAAACATTGGTCTTTGTAATACATTATGCATTTTTTTTATGGAAAATAAAAAAGTTATATAATTTCATCCAAATTTCATAATTGATAAATGTCTAATCTAAACACATATATTATCAATACTTTGGGATTTGTAGGATTGTATATATATATATAAATCTATATAGTTGTAAATAGCTTTTTTTTTTTGTCAATAACCATTAATCAAAATTACCCTTATCGTTTAATGTTTTTTATGTATCCATTGATCGTTATACCAACTCATGAATGGTAATATCAATAGTAAAAAGTATCTAATCATTTAAGTAGGATTCATTATGATATTATCATAATTATTTGTATTTAACATAAGACATTTTTTATAAATAATTTATAAAATACTTAACGTTTTTTTAGAAAATATAATCTATTACTTACTTCTTATATAAAATTTTACTGACGCAAAATAAAAACCATGCAATAAGTATACAAATACTAGTAACTAGTAACTAGTGTTATAAATAACAAAATAATAAAATATTCATGTGTTGAATAATTACAGCGGCAACAAAGTTTTGTGATACCATAACTGCATAAAAACGTCAATAAACGCAAAGACAAACAAGACGGAAAATTAATTTGTATTAACTATATATTTTATTTTTAAACAGATACTTATACGACATTTTAAGATATATTAAATATATGTGAGTTATTATGGGAAAATGTTTAACTGTGGTACATTATAATTATTGTTTCAAATGACCGTATTGAATTTGCAATAAATGATCAACATAATCCTAAAAGGAGATCAAGCGGTGATGGTACTGGTGGCAAACATGGTGGCGGAGGAGGAAGACATGGTGGCGGAGGTGGGAGACATGGTAGTGGAGGTGGGAGACATGGTAATGGAAGAGGTAGACATGGTGGTGGAGGTGGAAGACATGGTGGTGGAAGTGGAAGACACGGTGGTGGAGGTGGAGGTGGAAGACATGGTGGTGGAGGTGGAAGACATGGTGGTGGTGGTGGAGGTGGAAGACATGGTGGTGGTGGTGGAAGACATGGTGGTGGAGGTGGAAGACATGGTGGTGGAGGTGGAAGACATGGTGGCGGAGGTGGAAGACATGGTAATGGAGGTGGTAATGGCAGAGGAATCAATGGAACCGGTATTAAATTAAGAGGTGGAAGACATGGTAGCGGGGGTGGGAGACATGGTAGTGGAGGTGGGAGACATGGTGGTGGTGGTGGTAGACATGGTGGTGGAAGTGGAAGACATGGTAGTGGTAGTGGGAGACATGGTGGTGGTGGTGGAACTGGAAGTGGTAATGGAAGACCCGGTAGACCACATGTCAAGCAAGGACCAGCTTCAACCTTGATAAAAAAAAAACAGTTATTGATTTATTTTATGGTTTAAGTTTTCTTAAATTTCTTACCTTTGAAAAACATACTAAAGCCAAGGCAAAAACAATATTTAAAAAAATCATTTTTTAAATCTGAATGTATTGACTGATGATGAGTTGATGGGTTAATGTATTAATAGTTTATATTGTTAGGCTTTTATACTTAGAATAAAAATCCATTGTTTTTAATAATCACACGTTTGTTTTTTTTGTTTATGATAATTGGATAACTAAATACAGATATTTTTAACTTATCTATTTTTCATAGGCTAGTGTTGTATTTAATAATATCGTGGTATCGAGTTGATAACGTGCTTCAATTACCTAAACAAGAAAACAATCTGTAGGTATTTTCAATATAGATAATATTAATCAATAATAAAAATATATATGAATCCATTATTAATTTCTAAATAATTACTAAAAGAAGAACACATGTATCATTCGATGTACTTTTAATACATATTAATTAATATAATAATTTTAAAATTATATATTTATATATTTTTACTATCATTAATTACATTAATTAAAGGAACTTTATGAAATAAACATAAAAAATAAATTACATAACGCACAAGTATTTTTTATAATTATTTTATATACTTACGTAATGTACGTTCATAATTTTTATCCGCTAAGGATATTATGTATTATAAAAATTAAAAGTTTAATAATTAATATTTTCACATTGGAAAAACTAATAAAGGAATATCATATACTATCTGAGAAATTACTATGATTTAAAAATAAATTCAGAGAAAATTATTGAATTAATATAATTCTTTCAACATTTCAACATAATCTTTTTGTATAGTTGGTATGTTAAGATATTTAAAAAAAAAATTATTTAAAAATGTGTTCAATTTTTAATGAATGTAAACAGTTTATATATTGAAAAATATTATAATTTTAAAATAAATTTGATTTCACCTGGCCCAGTATGATAATAATATTAGTTACTGATAAGATAACCATAAATATTATTTGCCAGACTATATACTTTTGCAATTTTTTATAATGGTTACCAAAATATATTTTTATATTCTTCATCAACCTTTTTAAGAACTTTGTTAGATCATATTAATAGCATACAAGATATATTAAAAATGACCCGCTAATATTGTTACAGTTATCTTAGAATGATAACATTAAATTGTTTTTAACAGTTCTGAAAATAAATATAAACGTGAAATGAGTTCATTATTGGTTATGCATTAAAATCAAAACCATCATTCAAAAATTACATAGAAACCACTCAAATTATATTTTAATTCGTTGATTAAAATTGTAGACTTTCCTATTAAATGTTCCATAATATATAAATGCATCGAAATTATGTAATTTCATAATTTTTGTTATGATTTAAATTTGAGAAAATATATTAAAATATATTCAGTACCCAGTTCTCAGTACATATAATACAAAAATTTAAGTTTGTTGAATAAAAATTATTTATGTTGTTCAATACAAATACACTGGTAATAAGTTATAGTGGCAAAGTGTCATTAAAACAAAATAATATGTTTCAAGTTTAATTTAATTGTTATTTTTAAATTTAATTTGCTACTATTTATATTAAACAGGTGTATAGTTTTATTTTTTGCTGTCTTAATGTACTATGTTATAAGGATGCATGTAAGTTATTTTTAGTATACTAAGAAAATAAAGTTTTAAGAATGTATGTAATTAAAATATGAATTATTTATTAATTATTTATGTACCTATTAGGCTATTTAAGGTTTATGTCTTCATGTTTAATTCATTTTTGTTTTAATCCTCTGAGTTGGGAATTCGGGTTTATTAGGGATTACATTTGCATTTTTTTTAAAATCAACCTTACATAATTTAATTTATACAATGTATATATATATATATATATATATACAATTTATACTAAAAATATAAAACAATATAAATAAAAGTAATAGGTCTTTCCCGGAACTACCTATTATAGTTTAAAATGCAAACATTTTGTTATGACCGATTTCGAATAAAATTCATCATCACGTATAAAAAAAACATTTTTTATTTATATTATTTATGTATTCAATAATTTTAATACATTATTTTATATATTAAAAAGTATTTTTTATTGTTAGAATTACTTATGTTGTTATTTTCAATAACTACATACGAAATATTTTTTTCATATTTTTCAGCTATTTTACAAATTCATTAAATATTAGTTAATGTTCAATAATTAAATCAATGTAATTGATTTTTTATATGAATCACTATGTTTAATTTATAATTTAGCATAGAAGTGGGTAATTTGAACACCACTTAATTATAAAATTAGCAATCCAGTGTTTATATTTTTATTTAATATATCATATAACAGTTAACGTTCATTAAACTCGGTCCCTTCCTTTAGTTGTGTTCTAGTATATACTTAATTTTATCACTTATAAATACCAAACCGTATTGAAAATTTTTATCTACAAATTTTAGTTTCTCAAACTAAATAGCGTGTCAGATATTAAAAATATAATTTTAACACTTCATATCTTCTAAATGTTCTTAAGTCCAATTTTTTTTTTTTTTTACGTTAAATCGTATATTATGTTTAAATTAAGTTTTAAATATAAAGTACAAGTACAATATACCTAATACATTTTGTAAAAGTAATATAAACACAGAATATAGATAAATGATTCATAAATAAAAAAAATTTAAATGAACAGCCAAATTAACGTTTTCATGTTTTCATATAAATTGAACGTGAACGATTTTATTATAAAAAATAAACGTGAACAAGTTCCTTTTTTACTCAATGAACGCAATTTTTAAGTGAACGTTTTGAGCGATGGATATAACTAAATTCCAAAACAAAGTAGATTGAATTTTTAATGTGTTATTACTTTTTTTTTTAAGTAAAAAATTTAAAATCTTAGAATTTTTTATTACAAACATTTATCGTATTTTCTTGATTTTATCGTTTTATGAAAATTTAATACTACAATTCTTATAAAAACTGTTTTTGAATCGTAAAAGATAGTTGTATAAAACTTTGTATTTAATTTTCAAAAATGTTTATTAAAAAAAAAAAAAAAAAGGGGGGTAGAAAACATAAAATGTTCAAATATTTAGAAAAAAAACTCATAATCATTTTACAACTACATCATTTATAGCAAATGGTAGAATAAATATTCAATGAACATTTCAAGTTTCTATGATTATTAGTTTTTGAGTAACAATACAATGAAAATTCAATTTTGACAAAAACCGATACATCGTAATTGTTGCGGTTTTTTCTTCATTATTAAGAAAACTGTAAATAAATTCGTTTAATAAACTCTAAAAATTAATAATTAGACTATATTTCCTATCCTAAACCTTTTATGAATATAATGTTTACTGCATTCATTCGTTCAAAATTGTCTACAAAAACACAAAAAAAAAAAATAGTGCGTAACAAAATACTAAATAGAGTTGAATTCGAAATCTGATCTAGGTTTAAGTTTCTTTTTGCAACTTTTTCTACGTTTTCGTAATTATTCGGAAAACAGTTGAGAAATTCAAAAATTACTCAACAACCTATCCAAAGTGCTAACTACACACTGAATCCTATTTTTATTTTTCTGGTTACAATAATCAGGGCAGTTCTTCTGGTCAAAATCGTGTACATACACACACACACACACACACACACACACACACACACACACATCATGGTAAAACCAATAAATTACTGGATTCACTAAAAATCTAAAATCAATTAATTATTTTACCAATTTCATTATTTTTATTGAATTACCATTCAAAGTTTTCAATTAATCTCTAATCTTATAACCATTTGTCTTCAAAATATATATAATATAAATTAATAATTAATAATTAATTAATTTTTAGATAAGTAAAACCAGGAATGCAATTTATAATTCAACTATATACTTTTCTTTTTAATTAATTTCTTACAATAATCCATAATCTTTACATACATTTTATTGTATTAAAATTGAGAAAAACATGACTTTATCTTAGCGGAAGGAATTGTAGACTATTGAGATATAATTTTTCGAATATGCGGCTGTAATAGCACGCATTTCCTCGTATCTCCATAATCAATCCACAAAAACGTGAAATAATTGAAAACAACAATTGAACGGTTCGAGTATAAAGGCTGGACCAAATTTCTATTCTCCATCATCAATTCATTATTATTAGAACACTGCAAAAATGTATGTTTTCGAAATCATAGCAGCGTTGATGGTGGTTTGCTTCATCAAGGTAAGCAACAGTTTCGTATAACCATACCCATAAAATTCGAATATAATTATTTTTCTTATTTTCGAGGTTGATGCAACAATTTGTGGATCTGCTTTACTACCACCGTTACGATGCGCAGCTCCACCTTTGCCACCACTGCCAATATCACCACCACCAGCCTCACCACTCGGACTTAATCCTGCGTTATTAACTTATTTATTGACTCTTTTAAAAGGATTGGCCCCTTTGGCCCCAGTGGCACCATTAGCCCCGTTACCCCCGTTGGCTCCATTAGCCCCGTTGCCTCCATTGGCTCCGTTGCCCCCGTTGGCCCCGTTGCCTCCGTTGGCTCCATTGGCCCCGTCGGCCCCGTTAGCCCCGTTGCCACCGTTGGCTCCATTGGCCCCGTTGGCCCCGTCGGCCCCTTTACCTTTGCCAAATCCTTTGGCACCCACCCCAACCATCGCTACAACTCTCGCCGTGCCTGCTCCACCACCGGTAGTCATTGCTCCACCACCAGCACTCGGACCGTTAGTAGTCCAACTACCATCGAAAGCTGGCAAGGCACCCCCACTCGTCGTTCCCGCAGGGCCAGCGCCTAACTTGATCGTCAAAGTCAAACCAAGCCCACCACCTGCTCCTATCATTCTACCCTCTGCTGCACCTGGTCCGATTATAATCAACGACGGCACTTTGGTCAAGAAGCCGTCTATTACGTTAGCCCCATCTCCAGCTGCACCAAACATATACTTCGCTTTATCAGCGCCAGCACCTCCTTCACCGGTGTTGCTACCTCCTGGACCGTTGCCCAAAGTGTTTTTCAATCCCGGTTATTTCATCCAGAAACCTGACATCGTTCTACAATCCCCGGTTGGTTTACCGAAATTGTTCTTAATTCCTCCTCCTGGCCCATTACCAGGTCCGATTTACCCACCATGCCTTCCTGCCAAGTTACCTCCACTGCTGGGTGTTGTTCCACCATGCAAATAATATTTTTAAATTATCTTACAGTATTTTCTTGTAACTAAATAATGAAAATAGTACTTACTTACTATTTTCATTATTTACTATAAGTATTTGTTTCGCATTTCAATAACAAATCTATATAAATTGTACATTCATGACTCAAAATAAAACATTTTCTCTATATTTTCGTTGCATTTTGTCAAACATCCTCATTAATGAGTTATATTTTTAAAAAGGTAATTGTTTTTATATCAGAATAAAGTATTGGAATTCAAAATGTTGTCATAGTGCGAGACAATATTTTTAACGGTTACTGTATACAAAAAAAAAATCGAAAAACATTTTTTAATATTTGTACAGTATTTAATGTATATAATTATTCTACAGAGAGAATTCAATTGATAATTGTGTGGAATTCAATAAAATAATTTAGATATCCAACATTACAATGGTAAATGTTAACATTACAATTTCAGTTGTTGATAAATGATTATATACTTATTACAACATGATTTGTTTTGAATGTAAGCCCTATAGGTGCATGTTTTTATTAATTTTTGGTACTTTCTATGAAAATAATATTTTTATTTGTTATTTAGTCATTCTATGATTTTTTGTTTAATTATTTTAAATAAATGATTCAAATGAACATTCAATTATATACCATTTCAAAAGAAAAATATTTTGTTTATCAATTTCAAATTGACCACAGTATAGACTTGTATATCAAATAATTTGTGTTACTTATGTAACTAGTCAATTTTTTTTAAACATTTTTATTTTGTGTTAAATTATTTCATAAATTTAAAATTTATAAATTTCGTAAATTTATAAAAATAAAATAGTAATATTTCAGATTGAAACTTACAGCATTCTTCTGAATTATTTAAATTACTATGTACGATTATTATTTTAAACATACATTCGATATTTAAAGTCTAAAACTTATTTTTTCTCTATTTACATTCTTTCAAGAATATATATATATATATATATATATTTCTAATTTTCTTCTCATTAAAATTATTCTGAATTAATGTAAAAAATCAAAGATAATTAAGTTTTTTTTTTTATTGCTTATCGATTTTTAAGTAAAATAATTACTATAACAATGAATAAACAAATATAAACGAATATAAATTTAAATAAAAGTAAAATAACATCAATATATTAAAGAACAGGATGAGTATCATACAATGTATTGAGGTAGAAACAAGGGGAAAGCAGTTAGAGGGGGTAATGTTGTACTTTCTCGGGATCCCTAGTGTTGGTAACGTCATTTTTACACCAAAGTATTATTATCCATTATGTTTTATATAAAATAAAAATTTGTAAATAAATACAAATATGTATAAGACACTATGCTTTACATTTTAAGAATATCTAAATAGTTGTATCAATATTCACTGAAAAAAGTCGAGAAAACATGAAATTTTAACAAGTTTTAACAATTGACAAATTTCTGATAATTTTCGTATGGTTTTATTAATTTTTCACACAAATCACATATAATAAATATAATTTAAAAATAGTATTATTTTTAATATTCAATAACGGTATGAAAAGCAAAAATAATTACTGCAGTTGAAAGTGTAACTATAAAATTATATAGGCAATAAATGTATACAGTAAATACAAAACATTAAAATAAATATATAATATTATTTAACTTCATTAAAATCTAAACAAATAAAACAATTCAATGGACAGGCTAATAAAAATACCTAATGAATTTCAATAAAAGAGTAATCTCTAGATGTTGATCAGCTATTGAATTTCTTCTCTTATTCAATAATATTTAATATCAATCTTATTTAATAATATCATATAATATGGAATAATTCTAATAATTATACAATTACAGTACAATTATTATTAGAATTATTTAGCCAATGATAATATGTTCCTATTTTTGTAATATAGATTTATGGCCACTTTTCATGACAATGGTAAAAGAATTCATGGGTGGCATGGCTATTTTTACTCAATAATCTTAAGACGGTTGAATACTTTTTCCGAGACCGGCGGGATCTTCATTAATAGTTAATACTGTAATAAATATTATGGTCTCATCTAGACATTTTTTCGACATTCTTATTTTTATATTTTTCTGAGTTGCATGAACTTGTTATCGAATGCGATATTTTACTAATATATTTTTCTGATCTTGAAAATCAAAATTAACTTAATTGGGATGAATGAAAAAATAATACATTACTTTCAAGTTAATCTGTAAGGAAATGAGTTAAGTTAATAAGTTAAATTAACTTACCTTTTAACTTATTAACTCATTAATGCTCAGGATTGCATTTTAATATAATCTTTAAATCAGGCCTTAAATAAAAAAATTATATATATATATATATATATTGTTTTTATGTTTTCGGGTATTTAAACGTTATACAATGTCAATATTTAAAATTATTTCATTTTTTCTGTTTTACGTAATTTTATGTATTATATTTTTAAACGTTATTTTAATTTTAATTCTTCTGCTTAATGTCATAATTTAAAAATAAAGAAAAAAATACAATTTTTATTCGATAAATTCTACTGTCATTTGTTTCATAATTAACTACATTGTAGTAAAGAAACTATGCCATTGATAGAATTTATTGATCAATTTAAATTATTTTTAAGTAATTTTTCGTTAGTTTTTTGCAATTACTAATAATACTCTTAATTAAAAGTTTTTCTTGTTCTAATATTTATATAATTACCCATCTGTATTCCCGAAATAACAACTAGACTATATTTCTTTTTAGATGACTATTTATAATCTATTATAAACGTTTTTTCTTTTCACTCAGAATTATTGTTTTAAACTTCTATATATTTATTTACATTTTTATTATTATTTTGATTCGATTGTTATGCTTTATACATTTAGTACTTCCATTTCATTTACATATAATATTGTTACCATGCAAATTTATAACAGTTGAATTTGACTGTTTCTTTTCACTGTTTATCGATGTATTATACAGTATGCAATGTATGAAATATTCAAATATTGAATTATTATATTAAATAAAATCATTTGTGTATACATTATGGCTAATGATATTGATGTTAGAGCTGAAAATGATGAGTACGAAGGCCTTGGTGAATACGAATTTATGCCGAACGAAGAGTTTGGCGATGAAAGTGATGTGGGTAACAATGCACTGGACGTCTTAGGGGTAATAAATCTTTAATCTTTGAAAAAAAAAAGTTGCTTAATGATTCGTTATATTATCGTATATTATTGTTTATCAAACATTGTAAATCAAAATGTTTTAAAAACTTAAAAAATGAACAGGTATTTTTTTAGTTTACATAAGTTTGATCCTATCATACACGAATACAGTATATTTTTTATATCTGGAATCACAAAAGAAGAGTAACAATAAGATTTCTCTTTAAACGTTTAACTTACAAAAATATTTAAAAAAAAGATTTGTAATTGATTTCCATGTAATTAATAAAATGCATTGTTTTATTATAATATTACTGTCTTATCCACGATTTCACATTTAAAATATACCATAAACTGAGCTTAATATAGTGAAGCTTAAAATGAAATGAAATCCAAAACTAATAAATATTTGATCTATTTATCTTAAAATTAACCATCTTTGTGTGTGTGTATTTCTTTATCTTTACATATATCTTACATGGCTCTATATTTTATTTTACTGATCACTTCTGTTACCCGCTGTATATCGTTTCATGTTTATATTTGATAAGATAATAAAACTCAATCGTGTCAAAAGTCGAATTTATACTTTCTACGAGAATCATAATTGTTTAAATAAATTAAACTGTATCAATCGTGTTCGAGATAAAAAAAAAAAATTGAACCAATAACAAGATAATACTGAGATAGAATTTTATGACACTTATCTTTTTTTTCTCTGCATCGGAATCCGGATATAATTAATATTATATATAATTTATACCTAACACTCCAGCACAACAACTGCAGCGTTACAACAATATTGTGTTATGTCCACTCGGAAAATAACCAAACAAATAAACCGGGTCAAGCCGAGTCACGTAGAATATATTTGGAAATTCTTAGACGTCTGTCGACGGTAACATTTAACAGTCGTACGTGGATTTTGTTTCACAGACGTACGACGGCCAACGCAATAGCGACAACGAGCGACACGGATTTGGCAAAGCAATTTTACCGAACGGCGACGCATACGTTGGGACTTACAGGAACGGAGAGAGGCATGGACACGGGACGTATACGTTCAAAAACGGTGCGAGTTATCGGGGCTGTTATAAAAGAGGCTTGAGGAACGGTAAAGGAGTGATGCGCTATCCGGATAAATCAAGATATGAAGGTTTACCGTTTTACGTCCTTAAATAATCCATCTCTACTCGTGAACGAAATTAACACTGACAAATAGTGATCGTCTGAAATAATAAAATTTTCATTTGCATCGCATTATTACTTTTTAGAGTCAGAAATTATAAACGTCTATTGTTTTACAAATTTATACGTATTCGATATGTTTTGTGATTATGTTTTTGAACAGTTAGATTCGCTAACTGTCTGATAGTCGAAGTAAGTAATTATTATTATTAGACAAACACTATTATCGACTCAATAATATAAACACAACTATTCAGTTGCAATTATAACTGATCTATTGTATAACGAAACTGTTACATGTACAGAAATCTTTTCTTTTTTTTTAATTATATTATCATAATTCGTTAAAATATTAATCAGGTAATTGGACGGACAATAAAAAAGACGGAGAAGGAGTTTACAGATTCGAAAACAACGACAAGTATTCTGGTTATTGGAAATCTGATATGAAACATGGAGCCGGAACCTATACGTTCTGCAAAACCGGAACTATTTTGAAAGGGACGTGGTTAGAAGATAGAAAAGTAAACAATTTTCAAATATTCTTTCCAACCAGTGAAGGATGTGGCTTCTCGTTTCATGGTACTTGGGATAGTAACGAATTGGTTAGTATGGTGGTTATAATCAGTAGATCATAACTTAAGCCTTTAGTAATTCATATTACGACGTAATTTTTATTTTGTCAGACATTTTATAACATGTTTTCTTATTGAAGATCACCGGGGAAGGATATTTCGTGTTCGAGAATTTGAATTGCATGCTAAAAGGAATTAGCGTTGAAAATCCTACTTACGAAAATACCACGTTAAAACAGAATGCACCAAACAATCGCTGTAAGCAAGAGCCGTATTAAAACTATTATAATATTAATATATAGCTAATGTGTTCTGTTTAATTTTACAGTCGAATCTGTTTGGTTTTCGAATAAAATACTGCCCATCATACGCAGTATGTTGCCTCTACCGTCCAAAAACCGACCAATATTTGACAAAAAATCCTCGTGCGAAATAAATTTGCCGCCATTGCAAATGAGTACTAGTGATATCGTGATTTCGACTAGTAACGTGGAAATGTATGAACATGGAACTAATTTGTGGAATGAAATATCTGAAGAGTTTGAAAATGAGTCAGGTGCTTACATATCCAAACCCGAGCAAAGAAAGGGATCGATTTCATTGATATCTCAAGAACAAGAAGAGGAATTTAAGTCAATTAACTCTCAAGAACAAAACTCCTAAAAATAAAACAACTTTTCGTAAAAAAAAAAAAAAAATCAGTTTTTTAAATGCAATGTACTGAACACTTATTTTAATATATTATCATAAATCAAACTTGTTTATTAAATAAAATAATTCAGCGTAAAATGAGTTCAAAATTAAAAAGATTTATTCATAAAAAATATTAAAATTACTTTTATTAGGGTAATCTAATTTGTAATTGTGTGATCAATTACTCGTATTATTAGCTATATGATTCTTATGGTTTTTGAGTATTCGTAATTAAATCGCGAATAAAATGACTGTGTTAACATGAATATATAGATTAATTTAATCAACACTAACCAATATAAGACTTGTATCCAAAACTAATCATTGTTGTTAAGCTGAGAAAGCCAATACATAAAGCCATAATAACTAATAAATAAGAGTGCTAATAAAAAAAATGTAATACTCAATTATTCTGATTTCAGTAGTAAAAAAAGAAATACTCAGAACTTCAAGGTTAAATAAATTAGATAAATCAAAATAAATATACAATATACATCGTTTGTTTAATATATTATTAAAAATATATTCAAATAAATTCATTGTACGAAATACTCGTATATAATACAACACTTAATGTATGATATTTATGTTGCTCAGCTCAATAGTGTATCTAGAGTATAATGTGATTTCTTACCAATTTAAACAGATACGCAGTTGAATAGTACAATCAGACTAATATAAAATTCTGTTTCATTATCATGAGTAAATTTTACGTTTAGATGTAATTATATTTTTAATCTAACAATCTAACTATTAATTGGATAGTTATTGAATACGTCCTACAAAAATAGTATGATATTTATCATTGCATAAGCTGATAATTACATTGTTCAAATGAACATCATAAAAATATTAAATAATACACTATTGAAGAAAATTAAAATAAAATAATTGAAAAAATAATAGATCCCGTGGTTCAATTACCAGGACAAGTAAGCAAATCTTTATAAAAATTAAAAAAAAATTGCATCTTTCTCATCAAGCTTAAAAAGCAATGTTGAATTAATAAAAAAATAAAAACAAAATTCATATGATTTTAATATTAACTTTAATGTAGTGTGAATTCGAGTATACTTTTAATAATTTGATAAATTATATCTATTTTATAACAAAATCCTTAATAATAATAATGATTAACAACAAGGAACTTTAGCCAAAAGCGGAGGTAGTTTGGCCGGAAGACATGGTGGGTATAACGGTGGTGGGCACGGGCAAGTGGAAGGGATTAAAAATAATTCCGGTAAGCCGACCGGAGATTGCAAAACGACGTCGGGTTGTTGTAGGAAACATCCGGGGTTGAAGAACACTTTTGGCAATGGTCCGGGTGGCAGTAATACTGGTGGAACAGGTGCTGGCGATGGTAACGAGAAGAATATTTTGGGTGCACACGGTGCAGGGGCTAACGTTATGGATGGCTTCTTCATCGTATCACCATCTTTGATGATGATTGGACCGGGTTCGGCTGCGGGTAGAATGATTGGAGCAGGTGGTGGACTCTGTTTGACTTTTACGACCAAGTTAGGCGCTGGACCTGCGGGAACGACAACCGGGGGCAGCTTGCAGTTTTTCGATGGTAATTGGACTATTAACGGTCCGAGCGCTGGCGGTGGAGCTATGACTACCGGTGGTGGAGCAGGGACGGCAATACTTGCGGCAACAGTTGGGGCGGGTGCTGGTTTGGGCAACGGAAAGGGCAATGGTCCAGGGAGCGAAAGAGCAGGAGCTGCACTGGTTAGACCGGGAGATAATGATGGTAGAAGTGCCAGTAAACGTAATAATTCGGGACTTAAGCCAGCTGCTGCCAATGGTGGAGGTAAGAGTGGTGCGGGTAGTGGGCAAATAGGAGCCGGGAGTGGTGGAATTGGACATGCGGGTAAACAGTCACACGGTTTAGCTTCGATCTAGACAGTAAGGAACATTAAAATATGTAGCCGGAATGCATAGTACATGCATATTACATGGAATATTATTTTGTTATTTTTTTCTCTAAGATTTATAGAATCAAAGCGTTAAACATTATTAGATCCATGAGACAGTACGATAATCAGGATGGTAAGTCCTAGGTGACTATGTCTGAATCTTATGAAGTAATAATATTAATTTTTCTTACCTTAATCAAAAAGGCCATCGCCACAACCACCGTTATTCCAAAAATATTCATTTTTTTATATTGTTTTTATTATTACTACTTTTTTTTATTGAATAAATGAAAACTGTCACTACTTTAATGTGTGTTCTTTTGCAGAAAGATTTAACTTTTATAGTCAAACGCACTTAATTTTGTTTTTAATTGTTCCACGTCAGTTCAACTGATTACAGAAATTCAATCGGTCACATATTGATAGATTAAATTATCTGATTACATTTTTATGGTTTCGCCGAGGTTATTGCTAAATTTTAGGCTATACAATTTTTTGCATATGCCTTATTGCTATAGTCTATGTTGAAATGTCCCAAACATTACACAGCATGTCAAATTAGTCGACTGAGAAGTATTATCAATTATCTTACCCTGTATCATGTGCGCAACTAGAACCCAAATATTAGGGGTGCTGAAAGTGCTGAAAATAAAATAAAATGGTATTTAACTGTAATTACTATAGATTATATAGATCTGAAAAAAAACAGGGATGCTAAAAACCCTATTGCGCCCTCTCCCAAAGTTGCTCATATGCACTGTATCACTAACAACAATTAGATTGTCATAATAATTATTATTATTATCATAAAAGCAAAATTGGTTCAACTGTGATTTTGACTATAATTTTACTATGTATTTACTATAGAAATAAAATCATTGTTAGGGAGACGGTTCATCTTACTCATTTACGATTCGTGTAACTATGGGTGTGCGCAGACCTGTATTTTATGGGGTATCTACATTATTTTTGAGCCCTATCTTAACAAAACGTGTAAGTATATTTAATAAATTGTAATGAATAATTAATTAAATAAACTAAGTTTTTTTATTTTATATTGTAGTATATTATTCCCAATGAGTATGTTTTCTTTGAATCTCGCATATTTTTTCAGTAAGCTACGGTTATGTGTGAATCTTAATTTTATTGTTAATTGTAGTTATTATATTACTATATTAAGTTATTAAGTATTCACACCAAAATATAGAATATATTGTTTTATATATTGTTTTCCAATGAACATTAATTTATTATAGTATAGGAGTATAAATAAATACCTTAAAATACCTAAATAAATACTATTTATTTATAAGTAATTATAAGTTTATAGACTATTGCAGTGTATAAATACTACTCATTTTGTCAATTTATATATTTTATTTGAAAAGTATTTAATTTTATAGGAGCAAATTAACAGGAGAAAAATATACCGAGTGTAAAATTAATTATTATTGAGCAGAATAAATACATTTTAATAAAATAATTATTTTTAAAATATGCATAATTTTGTATACATAAATTAAACTGTTTTATATGATTATTAATATTACTGTATATTTTAATAATTATTCGGCAAATATGTCTGGAAAATGTAAAATAAATTGGCTTTAAAAAACTTTTAGGACGAGTTTAAACTTTAAATATCAGATAATCTCGGTCATTGGAGTGTTGTACACTATCTTGAGGCACTCGTTTTTTGGAGGGAGAAATAAAGTTAATTTCATGTGTAAATTAATAACTATGTACAGTGAAACTTAACAAATACCTCCAATCAGTGGACTTATTTAAAAAAATTGGAATATTTTCACAATTTATCTACAAGTAAAATTCTAAATATTCTAAATAACTGACACATTAATGAAATTTTAATTTAAGAATATAATGATACTTTTCATAAATTTAAAATGATTGTAGATTTCCTATATAATATTCCTCACTATCAATTCCTATTTTACAGCTATTTTATATAATATAAATGTATATAATTAAAATTAACATTTATTTAGTTAGCGGTATAGCATTAATTAATACAATTTAAGGTTTTAAAGATTTGTTACAAAAAAAATGATTCGTAAACAAATGCAAGAAACATTTTGATTTTTTTAGTAGAGTTTTTAAAATTTTAAAATTAAATGCTTAAAAAAGAATTGCATCGAAGAGCTATTGATACTTTTTTATACAAATAAAAAAATTTTATGAGGAACTTTTTATTTTATTTTTTTTTTCGACCAAAATCATTTTACGAGAAAAATAAATTAGCAAACATGAATATTTAATAGTGTACAAATAGTTGAAATCTTTTGAAAATTATACCACTTTTAAATAACAGAATTTTCAAGTTTTAATAGTGTAACCTATTACAATTATAAGATTTTTATTTGTAAAGAAAAAATAATTATATTTGATAAAAAACCAATATCCCATAAATGTTTTACAGAATTTTCTTTTTTTTTATTGTAAATATTTTCAGATTACTCTAATTTTGAAAACTAAAGAGAATTTCAATAAATAGAACTTCTTAAAATATATTGTAGACATAATATTCCCTCTTTCTAATATTCACTCTTTCTTATAATCAGAGCAAGTCTTCTGGTAAGGACAAGTAAAAAATAAAAAGCTCTTATCAAAACCAATACTTCCTTCATTTAAAATTTAAAATTTAATTTATTTTATAATTAATACATATTTTAACTTATTATTCTAAATTTCTTTTTACAATTATATCCGTGTTTAGTAGTTTTTCTTACTTCTCATTATTTAAAACAAAAAATGCTATCGCTTTCAATTTATACCTTCGCATAACTTGATAGGTACACTATCATTTTATTGATAAAAAAAAAATATAGCAGATAACAATATTATTTAATCCGTTTACTTTTCGTCAATATTTGTAAAACAAATTAATCATCTTCAGTATAAAAGCCCATCTATGGTAATACTTTACATCCATTATTCATCAGTTCTTCATCCATTTACGATGGAAAAAGTTAGCATATTTAAAGTAATTGCTGCATTAGCATTGGCTAGTTTGACTAAGGTAAAATATAAATATTGTCAAAAATACTAAATTTAATTAATTGATACTTATTAATGATCTTTTCCTCTCTAGGTCGAAGCTAAACCCTGTGTATATTCATGTGTTCCACCTCCAATTCCGTTATTGCCACCATGTATTCCACCACCACTCCCATGCTTACCACCATGCCCATTACCACCTCCATTACCACTTTCTAAACTGATACCAATTCCATTGATTCCTCTGCCATTACCTCCATGTATACCCCCTCCATGTGTTCCATTACCTCCTCCATGTCTACCACCTCCGTGTCTACCTCCTCCATGTGTTCCATTACCTCCTCCGTGTCCACCACCATGTGTCCCACTACCCCCTCCATGTTTACCACTACCTCCATGTGTTCCGATCCCACCTCCGTGTGTCCCACTACCTCCTCCATGTTTACCACTACCTCCATGTCCACCACCATGTGTTCCACTTCCACCACCATGTGTCCCACTACCACCTCCATGTCCACCACCATGTGTCCCAGTTCCACCACCATGTGTTCCACTTCCAC